>NW_028321883.1:2242500-2400000 GCF_036245765.1 Copidosoma floridanum | reverse complement strand
GACGAGGCTAGGGCTCGCCAAGAGAAATATTACAATAAACACCGTAGGCCCGCACAATACCAGATAGGAGAATTGGTGTTACGAAGAAATCATGTTCTGTCTGCGGCAGGCCAAAAATTTTCAGCGAAATTAGCCCCCAAATTTATAGGTCCATGCGCGATCGTTAAGGCATTGTCGGAAGTGGTTATGGAGGTTAGAGACATAAACACCGGGAAAACAGTCAAAGCACACGTGTCAGATCTAAAAAAGTATACCCCACCCCTAACGACTACCTTAACCCCTACAGAGAATGCATCCGAGGAACACAAGGTCAGAATGGTCGTGGCTGATCCACCAGCGCCGGGATCCCAGGGTCCAAACCCTATACGAAGAGCCAGGAGACGACGAGGAGGCCGAGCCTCATCCCTTTGCGCCCAGCAGAGGCTGGATTCCAGAGCCCTGGGAGACAACACCGCTCCCCGACCTGGACGAAGTCCGAGACAGGCAGCGACTAAGGTGGGAGAAGCGGCGACGCTAAGCAATATCCAACCCAATATCGCTAACCCAGCCGATTGGGATCGACGATTACGATCCCGGAGAATGGGCCGTGAATCCAACCCAGCCTGATCAAGCGCCCTGTACTCCCCGCAACACCGTCGAGGAGCAGGCAGAGCCCGAACAGATACAAGTGGGAGGAGTGGAGGAGGCAGCCCCGGAGTTAATGGACACTGAAGACGTGGTGGGCAGACTGGCCGAAGAGCCTATCCATCCAGCCCCGATCCCGGCACTAATGGCCTTAAAAGTAACATGGCCGAGCGACACCGCGCATCCAATCCCGGGCAGCACACAGAACACACCCTCACTCCCAGAAGAGGAGGTATTACCTCCGGAACCAGCTCCGGAAACTGCTTGCTGGGGTTGCGGACAAGCTGGGCACCGGTTCGTACGATGTCGCTACACCCGAACGTGGAAATTTTGTTACCGGTGTGGACTCCAGAACGTAACAGTAGCACATTGTCCGTATTGCCGCGAGGGCTGGCTGGAAGAAAGGCGACAATACTTGGCTGAGCTGGCAAATGGCCACCCTTATCGACCCCCTACCGCCCCCTAATATTTTTTTTTTGTTGTTTTCTTTTCACACTTTTTTATTTCTTTTATTCTCTTTCCTTTACATTTCTCTTTCTTTTCTTTGCCCAATTTAAAATAAATTGCTTAAATAACTATTTTTTTTTTTTGTTAGTAAATTTTCGTTTTTTTTAACTTTTGTAAATTCCCCTAAAGGGACTCAGTGATTATAGAGAAAATAAATCAGTATTTTTTTTTATCTAATTGGAATAATTTATTTAACAACTATCAAAACCACATATATAACAATATACTATACTGCAGTGGCCAACATGTATAGCGCTGGTAACCTGGTCGTACAAAATACGACGAAATTCGTGTACAATTACACGCCAAGGTATTGGCGAAATTTGGGCACGGGGAGGCTGGGCGATCAGGTAAGCAATGCACATGTAATACACTATGGCACTAGTACCTGAGGAAGAAAGCAAAGTGGTCACAAGATTTATGGAATAAATTTTTTCATTTCAAATAAATTTTCATTAGTAAACGAATAACGTAACCCTTTGCTTTCACCTCACTAATATAATTATTTTTATATAACTTCCATTATTATTAATATATACTTTATAGTTCTAACCATTCAGTAAAAAATAATTCTGTAAACGCCTGTACATTTCTCAGCAACGAATAATGTACAACCGTCTAATTTTTTTTTGTCTTTGTTTCTTTTGTAACGATTTTTTTTAAATTATTTTTGGTAATGATTTTTTTTTGTAAATGTATTGGCACACCACAAACTAGTAGGGACAATAGCAATAATAATACACTAAGTTAATGACATAACAACAGCGCGACATAACTACAAATACATAGAACAAGGCAACATAATGCCGACCAGTATATCCTGAAAAGATCCGGAAGAAGAAGACGGTACATGACACTACACGAACAACTACGCTTTACACACTCACATCAATGCACACTTTCGTCAAGTTTTTGATAGTTTCTATGATAGGACCTACACCTGCAGATTAACTTGAACTGCGCAAGGTGGAAGTAGGGTTTGTGAGGGGGGATTTGTGACGTGGCGAAGTGAAGGTGTGTACAAGCACGTCACAGAGCCCTTATCATCGCGAATAAACGGCGAGAGTCTCAAAGATAGCTCTCTCTTTCCCTCGTGTATGTGGCTTACTAAGTATAACACGCGGAATTTCGATACAAGGCCCGAAGGCCGTAATAATACAAACAATCTAAGAGCTCGGCTTGACTCTCCCTCCCGTGGTCCTACAAAGGCACCTTAGTAATGTGTACATTAGAAATATCATGAAAGTAGGCTGTATGTCCGTGAGCGATAGCTGTCAGTGTATTGGGAGATAGCTTGGTAGCGGTGGTCGACCGGTGAGGCCGTGTTGGGTGGTGTGTGTGGCAGACCGTAGAGAGTACGTTGCGCCTGCGCGGCGAGACAAGGATAGACACTTGGGCTCGCTGCGAGGCTGGTACTGGTGCTGCACGACGTGGCATCGTTAGACTCTCGCCTGCCGAGCCACTAAGTAGTCGCAACACTGCAAGCTAGTGCCAACACACAGCCTCGACGACGTTAACCAGGTCGCCCAAGCTCTCCGCTGCCCGTGACGCACGCAGCATCGCCGGGAACAAGACGATTAGTCCGGCCGAAATATTGAACTGGTAGGTGACGCCAGGTTATCTTAGCGTTGTGCATACAGTAAGTGAAAGTGGTCCTCCCATAACTACCCATCCCTAAACGTTTAAATAGAGTCAACTCGAAGCACCCCTACGGAAGTTAGTAACGTATAGCAACACATAGACTAGTAAGCCACATCAGAGGGAGCGTCCTCGTAGTGTGCCAATCGAATCTTATATTTTAGTAACTAGGTGGATTTTAATAAACGCTCAGTTCACAACCAGACACAAAGTGTTATTTCTAATTGGAGGTGCGCCGTGCTGATTGTAGTGGCAGCAGACTAGTGCCGTTACATTGGTCATAAAAAGCTAGTCCACAATACTTGCTATATTGCACTACATGCTGCTGCAGTCAGCACTGTACACTGCCAGCTGAATCCCGGTCCCTTTCCCTAGTAGAATCTAAATATAATATTGTACTGAGTGTTGCTATAACTAATTAAAAAGATTAAGGTAAAAACCACACACAGACACGCTAGTCGTAATCCCCGGCTACCGTATCACAAGTTACATACATTTGTAGCTGCACTGTAGTTGATTATAGCTATAGATGTAGGTCATAATAGTATAATGAAAGCTACAATTAATACCTGAATTTTTAGGTAACAATTTTTTAATGAGATCTAGAGCTTTTTTATTAATATTTTTTATTAATGTTGTCATTTTATTTAGCAGGAGAAAATATGATTGCTAATTAATTTTGACTTAGAGAGTTATAAATTGGAGGATTATGTTAGTAATAATTTTTTTCGTGATTAAGTAACGAATAAAAAATAATAACTAATAATAATATTTTATAAAGTCCAGATTTGAGTCTATAATAAAGTTAAATGAGTGTTGTTATTAGTAATTTTTTTTCATTGTTTTTTATTATTTACTTTTTTTTTGTCATAAATATCGTTATAGAAACATTGAAAAAAGTAATAACTAGATACAACTTTTATGAGATTAATGATCACTATTTAATACTTGACTTTTAAGATTTATCAAAAACTAATAGCTATTAATAATTGTTAACAATAGATCATATTCATTGTTTTATATTCTATATCAAATGGAAAAAAAAAATTAAAAAAACAAAAAATAATAATAAATAGTAAAAAATAATAATCTTCATGGGGACGGTCGCACCGTTTGATCCCGTGACCAACAAAACATAATAACAAATAATAAGTATTACAAAGTTTTAATAATAACTTGTGACAAACAATTGTGAATAATAAGTCTTATTACTTGTTTTAAATATGGACAATTAAAACTGTTTTTTTTTATATTTTCTACTAATTTTTAGAAGTAATTATTACTGAATTATCAAATACAATTATTTCTGCTTGGGTTATAACGTGTTTAGTAGTACAGATGCGCCCCACGTTTTTCAAGTTTATCTATAAGCATTTATGTGGTGGTGTGTTTTTTGTGGGGAAGACCGTGGAAGGCTTGTTTTATTTTTTTTTAGAATTATTCTGTGGCATATTAAGGTAAAGTACCCTCTATTCGGACACATAATTTTAGGTAATCCACTATTTCTGAATTCACAAAGAAATTAGCTGTTTTTGCGAAAAAGACGGTTGACATATAGATAATAAAGTAATTTTTCTGTCACTTAAAAAAAAAAAAAGTTCTTTGTGACCGTGTGATCATTGTTTAAAATAATTATAAAGATTCAGTCTCAAAACCCCTATATTCGGACAATGCATTTCTAAATAGTCCGAATATAGGTCCCGTTATGACGTAGGGACCATAAATCCGGACAGTCGTGAACATTGAGAAAATGAGGTTATGGCAGATCTTTATATACAGTTATATTTTACTTTAATGGCTTTAATTTGTTAAACAAATGCAAAAAACAAATTATTATTGTATTTTACTACATAGTATAACCATTTCTTTGCACTTGTAAGCAAGTGAATTGCTGGATTATGTGTGTCCGAATATGGGGTACAGTTTGAACCGTAGTATCTAATTTCCGGACAGCAGCCAAACACAAAAAACCTCGATTTGCAAGAAAAAACATTTCTTTTAATGAATTATCAAATTGATTCGACGTATGTTGTAACTATCCTAAATCAATTCGATACTGTAGATTACAAATAAATTTTTTCATTCAGAAATTGTAAAAAAATTATGTAATTATCGCTGCTGTCCGGATATAGGTCCGAACAACACTTTTGTCCGAATACAGGGTACTTTACCTTAATTACATATTTCTTTATAACAAAATCTTTAATCATTGTCTTTCTTATTAATATTATAACGTTATTTTCTCTACACATTTGAGTATATAAAGTAATCTGTTTTCTGTAACTGTAGATGAAATGTGTAAATTTTTACAAATATATATTAGAATTAATAAACTCAAAATCAATATTTATTATATGTTACTAATACACCTTCAGTTTGTATGCACTTTTCATGATACATTGGACTGTTCAATGACCGTCTCTAATCAAAAATTCCTATTACAATCTACGCATTGGTCGATTCTTGCAGGTCACCTGCTATTTATAATTTTGAATAAGGCCACATAACTTACTGTATACAACTTGAGAAGCCTATTTATTCAATACTCATATTAATGTGGTTGTATTAAAAATGTAATCCACCATATTGTAACGGCCACTATGTTTCATTTCAAGTAGCAGCATATAACTTGTCGTAATGCATCTGCCGTGACCTTTTATTTCATATCCACATTGATTGTATTGCAATAAAGAAAGTATTCTGCCATTTTGAAACATCTGCCATATTAAATTTTGAGTCACGTAATATGTTTTAATTTATTCTACTCGCCAGACCCTTTTATTTCATTCCCTATACGAAACGAGATTTAAAAAAAAAGTTAATCTACTATTTTAGATTTTGAGTAATGTCATACAGCTTATTGAATTCTACTCTCCATGCTTACTTATTTGATACCCATATCGATGGGGTTGTACATAATAAAAGAGCTGGTCTGCCATTTTTTATCAGCCACCATATTTGATTTTGAGGAACGTCATATAGCTGCTATTCATATAGCTTATTGTATTCTGCTCGCCATTCCCTTTCATTTGATATCCATATTAATAGATTTGTAATAAGTAACGTAGTCTGCCATTCCGTTATGGCCGCCATATTGGATTTAATATGGTATTGAATGTACTTTATTACATTGTCATCGAAACCAAGAGTGTGTGCAGAATTTCACCCTGATCGAATGTCGGAAAGTGATCTAAAAATCGATTGCAAGATTCCGACCGGAACGACAGACATACGAACAAGAAAGTGACTTAATAAAAACTTGTTAAAAATAAATGAAACTACGGTCCTCCGATGTTAACAGACAGGATATGCGTGCGCATTTCTAACCTAAAAAAGGCAAAAAACTGGCCCTCTCTCGTACCTCCCCCCCCCCCTCAAAAGGTAGTGAACCTTGTTAAAGAGAAAGTCGACAAATTAACTCAGAAAATTCATGTATTCGCTACGTATAATAATATGAAACAGCACCACCTGCACGACAGCATAAAGGCGACGATGGATAATTTTAAGAACTTGCTTTATAACATCAGAGGTAATGTCAAGAATTTGTTTTAAACGAAAAACAATTATTTTCTTTTTTGCTATAAAATAATACTTGTCATGTGAGTTTCAAACTAATTCTTGACAACTAAAATGCTTACTTTTCGTATCAAAAAGTCTTTCAATTAAAAAAAAGTATCTCAAGTTTACAACCCTTCACATAATATGTATTAGTATTGCTGATTGAAGTGGCTCATGCGAGTTTGTATAAATATTTATAAAAAAGTTAATAAAATTTTGAATCATATTTTAAGTACGTTACTTCTAAATGCCATCAAATAACACCATGGTGAACGACCTTATTTTTAAGAAAATGGATGTTGAAAAATATGTTGGTTTTAACATTGGATCTAATGGGATTTTTCTTACAATTTCGTATCACTCGCTTCTATGTAATATTATTTTATACAAGGTTGATATGTATAGTATTTTGTTCAAGCAATATATTCCCAGCATAAAAACAGTAGGTCAACGGTATAAGTTTAAATAAAACTCTACCATAACCCGAAAATTGGCCTTTTAGCATCTTTGGCGTGTGACTACTTATGCTTTTTTTTTGTTTTTTTTTTAATTTTCTTACGTACTTATGCTTTTTACTAAACAACATGAGTTTATCATTGTTTCAAGGATGTTTTCGAAAAAAGTTTAAGAAATAGAATCGTCCCAAAAAAATGTATGTTATATTTGAGCATATCAGAAGTGCGCATGAATTTTTCAGATTTTTTACCACAGAAACATTCGAGAAAAGAATTATTAAATGTTGACAGTTTAACACAGTCTATTATGAGAGATCTAGGTTAGAATGCCTTTTAATTAAAATTGGGGTATATTTTAAATATGTTAAAATAAAAAAAAATATTTATTGATACTTAAGTACAAAAAAAACCTTGCCAGGCATTTTTCAAAAAATATAATTAATTACAGTAGCATAGCTTCAAGTTTGTCGAGTGCAGGAGGAGGTGCGCGGTAAAGGGGGTACATCTGCGAGGGCCAGGGGGACTCCCTGTTTAACGCCTCTCTGAATAATACTCCCAAACCTCTTTAACAAATATTTGACTTATGAAAATCAGTGTAACTTTTCAGGACCACTAAGTCCAACAGTGAAAAAATTCGTTTCTTTTTTTCAAAATCTAATCAAATTCCATCAGAGCAATGATTTCGGATGAAACTTTTTAGAGGTTAAAGCTGAGGTGATTAGCTATGAGAGAAAAATATAATAAACCTAAAGGATGAGATCGCAAAACTGCGATTCATAAGGGTGTAAGGGTCGGCCAAACAAAAATAACTTAACTTACAGAATATTTATAAATAGCTTAATCAGAATGGCCAAACCATTCGATAGAAAATTTTAAATTTCAGTCAAAATTGCCCTACAATTATATTGTCGCATACTTAGAAAGTAAATACTCCTATTCCACTGGAAGACTAAGAAAAAAATCCAATCTGTCCCCCTTAGTACGTTAAACCAAGATAAAAATTGTGTTTTTTTCCAAAACAAAATAACGTTTCTTCAATGCATCATTGTTTGATAAAACTTTTTGGAGATTAAAGCTGGGATGATTTGCTACAAGAAAAAAATAAAAATTAACCTAAGGGATAGAAACCTAATATCCAAACTTAGAGCAAACTGTCAATTTCACGGTAAGAAAATTTCTTTTTCATCTTAGGTTTTCAAATACTGCGATTTTAAGGTAATAAGGGCCAAACAAAACAAAAATATTTTGGCTTAGATAACATTTTAAAATGGCTGATTAAAAATGGCCAAATAATTTTTCTTAAAACGTTGAGTTTCAGCGACAAATCCCCTACAATAACAGTACTGTATACTTTGAACCAACATACTCCAAATTTACTAGGTGATCGTAAAAAAACTAATTCAATATATCAGTTCCTACAATACCAAAAGTGGTCAAGTATTAAGCGCAAAATTAAAATAGGCTACATGGACAAAACCGTGAAAAATCAGTAACATCTCAACCTACATTCCATGCTTTCTAACCCAGTTACTGAGGAAAGAGCGAGTTGATCATGAGTTAATTATATTAATTACTTATGAAATAAGTAAAAAACTTAAATTCTAAGCTTTCGAACCCAAAATCCGAAGGGGTTGCGAAATTATCATACATAATATTAATCAATTAATAATTAAATAAGAAACAAACCTAAATCCTAAGCTTCTTAGCGCAAAAGCTGGGGGGACAGCGACTTTACCACATATAATGTTATCAAATTATTGATTGAATATGTGACTAACCTAAATCTTAAGCTTATTAATCCAAAAGTCGGGGAAACATTAATAAATTATTTATTAAATCAATAAATAATCTACATCCTAAACTTTTTAGTCCAAAAGCTGGGAGACAAGAGATTTGGCCGTATATATTTTTAATAAATTATTTACTAAATAGTAAAATAACCTCAATCCTAAGCTTCTTAAATTATAAGCTGTGAGGCGGAGAGTTGACCATACGTAACTTGGTACATTATCATTGAAATAATATAAAACCTACTTTCTAAGCTTTTCAACCCAAAAGCTGAAGGGGGCCTATGTTGATCATATAATAATTAAATTAACTAGTGATTAAATACTAAAATAACCTACATCCAAAGCTTCTCAACCCTAAAAGCGGAAGACATCAAGTTGACTGTACATAATTTAAAAAAATTAAGAGTTAAATAAGAAAATGACCTCAATTTTAAACTTTTCAATTCAAAGGCTGGGGGGACAGACAGTTGATCACATAAAATTTTTTAAAATTACTTATTGAATACGAAAATCAAATCAATCCTAAGCTTATGAACCCGAAAATAACCTTCATCCTAGGCTGTTCATCTTGGTAACCCAGAGGATTTGAGTAATGTACAATTTACACAAATGGACTTACTATCTCATTAAATACTCAAAATTTTGGTTGATTCTTTATGTAATCATCAATTCGTTATGATAAATTATCATTTACAAACTAGCCCCCGGTATACTAGGTAGAAAAGATTCAGTTATATCGTTTGTTGAACATGTCGTTCTGCTCTCAGTTGTTTTCATGATGACTTGAGGATCAGTGCCTAAGCATACGATCAGTAAGAGCTAATTTTGGGAGTACGAATAAAAACTCCAAAAAACCAGGTGTTAATTTGATGAGCAACGTTTCGTTGGTCTTAACGCCAACCTCATCAGGCTCACTTTATTAACAAAGAAAACAAAGACAAAAAGCACAACAATTTTTGTAAATTACATTGTAGGGCCACTGTTTATAAATATTAACGATAGATACTCACGTCTATATCGTTGAGACGATCGTTACAGACTGTTGGTCACCTTAAACGAATAACGTAAGTGTCGAACATGTATGTATATCTATATATACATATAAACAATAAATGTACGTTTCTTGCGAGCGTCCACTAGTTCGGCTCAATCGTCCAGGAAACCATATTCCTTCTTGGCCCGGAGAACCGTATGTATATATTGAGCTACCGTAGTCCATCTTTCTTCGTCCAGTTGCATTTGATCTATGACGTTGTCAGGGTTAAACGTTCCGATCCTTTCTTGCAAAGCACTTCGTTCAGCTTGCCACTTGACACAGGTAAAAAACGAGTGTTCCGCGTCATCCTTATCGTGTCCGCAGTACTTGCATGCAGCCGTCTGTGTTTTCCGCATCTTGTTTAGGTAAGAGCGGAAAAACCCGTGATTTGAAAGGAATTGGGTGAGATAAAAATCTACCTCGCCGTGTTTTCGCTCAGTCCATTTCTTGATGTTTTTTATCAGGCGTGACGTCCATCTACCTCTAATATCTTCTTGCCATCTAAGTTGCCAGAGTTCCCAGGTCCTTTCCCGGGCGTTCTCCCTGGCCTCTTTTCTTCCTAATTCCTGTTCCGTGAGGTGTCTCAGTCGCCGTTCTCTTGCAAGGAGATCGACGGGGGTTACGCCTGCCATCATCATTATCACGGGCTCTGAGACTGTGCGATAGGCGCAGGCTATCCTTAGGGCTCCTGTTCTTTGAACTTGAGTGATCCTCACTCTCTTCCTTTTGACGTTTATTTCATCTCCCCATATCTCAGCCCCGTACAGGATATTACACTGGGCAGTAGACATGAGGAGCCTGCGTTTTGCAGGTTTTGGGCCCCTAACGTTCGGCATGATACGGCTTAAGGCCGCTACCCTTGCCGCCGCTTTGTCCGCTGCTTGCCTGAGGTGATTCTAGAATGTGAGCTTCCTATCCAGCGCCACCCCTAAATGCTTTACGGCATCCTTCGTCATTATTTCTTCTTCTTGTACCTTGAGGGGAATGATGGTATCTATCTCTCTCCTCGTCAAGAGTACCATCTCCGTCTTCCTTGTTGCAACCTTGAGCCCGTGGTTCTTCATCCATGGGACTACTCTTCGCATAACCTGGTTGAATCGCACCTGGACAAGTTCCGTCGTTCGTTCAACGATCACCACAGCGGCATCTTCTGTGGATCCAACCAAGAATGTCCCCTCTGGCATTTCCTGGCGGAGCAGTCCGTCGTATGACACGTTCCAGAGATCAGGTCTATGTATGGATCCCTGAAATGCCCCTGCAGTAATTCTCTTCTTTGTTTCGCCTTCTGTTGTTGTGTATGTTAAGAAGCGTTCTCTGAGATAATCTCTTAATACTCTTAAGAGATAGTCCGGTGTTCTGAATGTGTGTTTTAGAGCGTGAAGCATCTTGCTCCATGACATATGCTTCTTCTTTCACTACTTCCTCTACTGCTCCTATAGTAGACCTTCCTTTTCTGAATCCATACTACCTGTCGGACAAGTCTCCCGCGTTTTGTATGGCCTGTAGAAAACGGGCCTTAAGCAGTTTTTCGTATAATTTTCCAGCCGTGTCAAGCATGCATAATGGCCTGAGTGATGATGGGGAGTTAGGCTCACCCTTGCCTTTATCAATCAGTACCAGCCGTGCGTTTTTCCAGGGAGTTGGGAACACCCCCATCCGCAAGCATGCGTTTTATAGGTTCAGAAACAGTTGTGAGTGTTTCGTCGCTACTGTCTTGATTACTTCTGCGGGTATGCCATCTGGTCCAGGGGCTTTCCCGTTTTTGAGCGATCCTGCTGCTAGCTCCAGTTCCTTCTGGGTAAACAGAGGAACATCCTTTATAGGCTCCAAGTCTGCATGATCCTCAAGTTCTGGATGCGTCGGGAATAGCGTATCCACAATTTGTCTCATGGTACCCGCATCCCCGATTGCAGATGGTGCCACTTTCCCCAGTTTTCCCATCACTATCTGATATGCTCTGCCCCAAGGGTCGTTGTTTACTTCCTGGAACAGAGTCTGATAGCACTGTTTTTGATGGCAGCTCGCATCGTCTTTCTTGACAGCTGATACTCTGCGTATCTTTGTCCAGCCTCTGGTCTGTTTCTAGCCCTTTGGTAAAGGCGTCTATGTTTAAGGCATTGGCGCCTAAATTCCACGATTTCCTCGTTTCACCAGTAGGTTGAACGTTTGCCGTTCCACATTTTTTTCCTAGGCATGGAGGCTTCGCAGGCATTTTTTAAGAGATGCATGGTTGCTTCAGTGAACACCTGTACTCCTTCTACTGTGTTCAGGTTTGGCTCATCGCCGTGCAGAGCAGTAAGGCCACTCTCAACTTTTTCTGCTAGTTGTTCTGTATCCAGTTTCTTAGCATTCCATCCTGTTTTGCGTGCAATGCCTCTTCTGTCTATTGCGTCGGTGATTTCAAAGACGATATATTGGTGATTGCTACCATTTTCGTCCTCAATCATCTGACATTCCTTTACTCTTGGTGCAAGGCTGTCCGAAGCCAGTGTGACGTCTGGTATTGACTCGCCAAATCCCGGTCTTCGGAAAGTTGTGGTCTATCCTTCGTTCACAACGACCAGACCAAGCCTTGCGGCCATATCTAGAACTGCCTGGCATTTAGAATTTGTTGTGGGCATTCCCCATTCTACTGCTCTTGCGTTGAAGTCTCCGGCGACTATGAGGTCACCCTCCATGCTATCTCTTATGGTGTCTTCGGGGTTATTTATTCGTCTCCTGTATTCCTCGATACTGGTGTTTGGTGAAAAGTAGCAGCTAACATAAGTAATGCTTCCACTTCTCAACCAGACAAAATTTTTTTCCGATCCGCTTGCGTTTCGGCGGATTTTGTCTGGTCTAGGAACCGAAATGGCCGACATATTTGCCGCGTCGTTGAGCCACTTAGGTGGCTTATAGTTCCTGTACTGCTCGCTCATGAGCGCTATGTCTGCCCTTCTTTCGCATAGTATTTGTGGCAGAAAAGCATCTGCGTCGATTGCCCCGTTCATGTTTCCTTGGAGAACTCTGGGCATTATATCTGGTTTCTTTTTCTTATATCCAGGACCTGTCTGAAGGTTCTGCATGCTCCAGATCCAGGCACGTGGTTTGTGCTTTCTCCTCCAATCGCAGATTCGCTGCATAGGACACATTTTGGTTCGGCCTTGCAGTCCTTAGCTCTGTGCTTGTCCTTCCCGCATCTCCAGCAGAGACCTGATCGGTCCGGGACTCTGCAGTCGTATTTTGTGTGCCCATATCCCAGACACCTGTAGCATCGCTGGACAATGATCCTGCGCCTTAATCGGCACCTGATCCATCCTACTACTATCGTCCCTTTACGCAAGGAATAAAAAAAAATCATGTGATTTATGCTTATTGTTAGCATCATTTTTTCTTTTCAAAACTAAACGTCATTTAATCTATCAATATACATTAATATCAATTTATAAAGCATGTAGCAATACAAATATTTTAACGTTACATAATTTAATATTTTTTATTTTAAATTTAAAGACTCTTATTACAAGTTAGTGTAGTGGAGGGTTGGCAAGCGGATCGCGCAGGGGGCGGAGCCTCACTAATGTGTGTGCGCGCGTGTGTGTGTGTGTGCGCGCGTGCGTGCGAAGGTAACTTATGCGAATAATTATGTGTATGAGAGAAGGGGTGATTATAAGGACAAAAAAGGAGTTATGCGGACGTCCGTATAATGCCATGTTATTAATATATATGTTAGACGCACGTGAAGTCTGCATAAGTCATACGTATATATATATATATATATATATATATATATATATATATATATATATATATATATATATATATAATTTATTATCCTAATTTAAAGAATCTGTCTGTCTTTTACCTATTCCCTTGACATATACGTGCTATAAAATAATTAATATTATTAATATTATCGTTATGCGATGATGTTAGTATAACACTATTCATCGAACAACTATAAGTATCAGAAAATATTTGAAAACATACATCATTTGATATCCAATTTTAAGGAATATTAAAAGTTTCTATTTCCTTTTTCCCAATGTCCAATGATAATTAAAAAAACCCTTTATGGTTAGAACGAAGATAGATTTCTAATTTTAAAATTTCGAATGAATTCCATGTAAAGGAAGATTTAATAATACATTCGATTACAATTTTTTTGCTACTGTTTTTTATCACTGGGAGGATTTGACGAAAATCACCTCCTAAAATAAATCATGTATTTCCAAAATATTTTTAAGTATTACATAAACCTCTTAATGTTCTGTCTACTATTTCCAATGCTTTTTTTATAATTATTGAAGCCTCATCCCAAATAATTAAATTAACTTCTCTGAATTTTTTTTCCAAATCGAATTCTAAAAAGGCACTCTATATTAATAAGATCTAAAGGAAGTCTCAAAGTTCTATGACTTGCCATCCCCTTTGAAATCAAAATTGATGCTATGCCACTCCATGCCATTGACAAAATTTTTTTATTTTGAGAACTTAAAATAATAAATTAACATTTTATATAAATAAGATTTTCCCGACCCTCCTGGACCATCTGTAAAGAAAATGTTATTTTTCAGTTCGCAAATAATACTAAATAATATTTTCTGGTACTTATATACGTGTCTTATATACATTGAGTTAAACATTCTTTTACTAAAACGTATTTCTTCATCTAGATTATTTTTTTTACTCTCCAATTTTTTTGGTGTAGGTAAATTAAAGTATTTACATGATTTATTTCCTGATTCTAAAATTTGGTTAATATGTAGAAGAGGTAAATTATCGATCTGTACTATCAGGCAAATCCTCCGGGACACATTATTTATATTTATTCCATATTTTATCACCTTGAATGTTTTCTGAAATTAAAAACCAAGCAAAAGATTGTTTTAATTAATATGGAAACATAAGAGCAATTGCTTCTTTAAAAATGTCATTTATTTTTTCATCATTATCTTGTACACCCATTGCAATTACAGTATCTTTAAACGTTTTATATGTTATTTCTTTATATGTTCTTATATCTTTGAACGATGTCGATCCAGTTACTTCATTTAATACAAGTTTTAAAAAACATGTTTCATGATTTTTTGGAGATTATTCCATTTATTTCAGAATTTTGATGAAAGTGTTTCTTTATTATGTAATATGTCAATAAAAATGTATACATAAAAATTAACAATAAAAATTACGTAATCAATACTAGCATGAAATATAATAATTAGTTAAATTCATTTTTATACTTGGTAAGGAATACTGAAATAAATTAAATTTTTACATTTATGATTTTTCAATATACCAAAAGCCATTACATATACGTATGTGTGCGTGTATGTGTGTATGAATGCGGCGTGTCTGTGTGTGTGTGGCTATTTTGGTAGGTCTGGAAATAACCCACCTACAGCCCTCATAAATTCTAACCAATGAACTTACCAATCGAGTAAAGTAGACTAAGCAGTAGTTGAGGTTAGGGTGCCAATTTTATAAAGATTGTTTTATAATTGCATTTTGTAGAAATATGACCTACGGTCACATGTTCAATCTCATTTACTAGTACTCATATCAATAACTATTACTCTTTAAAGATCATTTTAAATTCTAATTGTAATTTTTATTTTATTTCCTTAGGAAGAACTGTTTCTGCACGACGATGAAGAATTAACAGTAGAAGATTTGAATGCAAAATTAACAGAATTTTTCTGCGCATGTAACATCCCTTACAGGGTTGTAGAAGATAAGTACTTTCTAAATTTTGTTGAAGCTCTCCGCAAAACAAAAATTACAAAGTATAAACCTCCATGTCGTCAAACTTTGGCCAGTACATGTGTCAATGAGCTGCATGAGAAGATAGTTAATGATAGAAAAAAAAAAAATTAAGAGGCACTGATAGTGTCCTATTAATAGATGGTTGGAAAAATTCCACGATAAACCGCAAAATAGTTGTTTGCAGCCTGCGCAACGAAAACATTTCTCACACGTTTTTGAAAGCATATGATGCTTCTTTGGAGCGTGAAGATGGAGAATACCTTTCTGAAGTTATGGTTGATGCCATTGATTACGCTAAAGAATTTTACGAAACTGATGTGTTTGCCATCAAATCAGATAATGATGCCAAAATCTTAAGAGGAGGTCGATTAGCCGAAAGTTCTGCTGGTGAAACCTTATGGCACTCAACTTGTGCTAGTCATAGTGCAAACTTGTTATTAAAAAGTTTAGTTCCCTCCACTTTTTCAGATAATATGAGAGAAGTTATTCATGCTTTCCGCGAACCGAAACTTGATTCACTAGTAATTAAGTATGGGGGTACACTGCTACGTAACTACCCGGATACCCGGTTTGCTTATCTACGTGATAGTGCAGTTAGTATTTTAAATAACATCGACATACTTATAAAAATATCAACATTAGAAAATGTTAACATTAAGGCTTCTGTTTTAAACATTATTAATAACGATGTGTTTACAACTCAGCTAACAGACCTAATCGATTTATTAGAGCCATTGTGCAAATTGATTTATAAAGCTCAAGATCCTGTATGCAATGCAGCTGATGCTGTTCAGTTGTGGCTTTCTTTAAGGTTTCATAATATTCAACAACAAGAATTGTTTAAGGATAGAATTTTAAGAGCTTTGAAACCAGTTGATTTTGCAGCCTATGTTCTACACCATAAGTATGCTGGGAGTCTGTTGAGTCCGGAGCAAAACCAAAAGGCGTACCAGTTTTTTAGAAACACTATGGACTCTCAGACACTAGAAGAACTTCATGAATACTTAGAAAATAAAGAAGAATTGTTACCTTTGCAATCGAGATGTCGCAAACCCATTGTCTACTGGAAGTTGAGTAAAGCCTTTTTTCCTAACTTGGCGAAGTATGCTATAAAGTTACTTCTAATACCAGCTTCTACAGCTCAGTTAGAAGCATACTTTTCACAATGGACTTACGTCCATAACATATATAGAAACAGATTAACACAAGTAAATTCTAGGAAATTGGTCGATGTTTATTCTTCATTACGATCGCAGAATAAATATTAGAAATTCTGTTAAACTTAAAAAGAACTTTTGCGACCAACTGTCAATCTGTGAAATTGTTTTTTTTAATTCTTTGTTTTACATATGATATACACTAACAAGACATCACTGTTTATAAACTGAAATCAGTGTTTGCACTCGATCTTTTTCGGCTATCCTGTGCCCACCTACGTTACTCGTTATCACTCATCTTGTGCTCCATCAGTTTTTTTTCCTTGTCAAATTGATCTGGAGACGTGAACTCGTTCTGCCTGCGGTTCTACCGATGTAACGAAAACACATAAAAAAATACAATTTATTAAGATCATATTTGTTACATTTCTTAATAACCGTGGAGTACATTGCACACATATAAATATAAATACCTACATACATTGTAATGTTATTTTCACTTCTACTTACTGTGAAATAGCAATTACAATTTGTTGAAGAATTTGTAAATAAATCTTTTTTATACCCATAAAACATTTCTCGCATACGTTTCAATAACAATTAAGATAAATATTATTATTTTATAACCAGTTATACTTGGACTTCGGTACTACTGATTCATTTTTTCTTTCTTAAGGACGTTTGTGACCGTCAGCGGGGAAATGTAGAGTGCAGTAAGGGAAGAGTGAGCATGCGGCAGCGCAAGCAACTGTTTTGCATGCATTAAAACACCTATATATGTGCGTCTGACACCGTTTTTTTATTTAATTGTAAAAATAACTAGTAGATCCCTCTGAAAATCAAATACTACCCTTCTTTTATGGTATTGCGTTATGCAAAAAAAATTACGCAAATTGTATGGATCATTTTCATCAAAAATCGATTTTCATGTGACTGCTTCGTAAAGTTATATATTTATTAAATTGATTTTTTTTTAACACATATTTAAAATACGGTGTAGTGAAATGGTCAGAAATTTTGCATGAAATATTGTCAGTCATAACTTATATCTATTTAAATTTTCAGCAAAATCTATCAGAAAATCCAACTCGTCATGAACATCCTAAAAGGGCGTGGGAGGTAAAGAGGTTATGTTCCATAGGGATTCTGCCGTTCTCAACTTTTCTTCACTTTTGCTTAACGAAATTGGATGACATTCAGTAGATCGACTTAAAATTGACCATAGAAGAGCGCTCAGCTCTAACATTTGCAGAGCAATATTAACACTGCTAGAAAAAATCAGCTGATTTGTCAGCTGATAAATCAGCTGATTTTTGATGCCAAATCGTCAGCTGATTTATTGGCTGTGCGAAAAAAATACAAATCCCGAGGAAATTTTTTTTTTTTTAGCCATCATAAAAACTATGCATTCTGGGACTTTTATAGTAGAATGAGATAGGTGACAATTGTGAGTTTTGAAAAATTTTCGATTCACAAAATTACAAGTTCCATGCGCTGAAAAAAGTTCAAGTCCCGCAAGTGCGAAAAAATACAAGTCCCAAAGAAAAAAAATACATTCACGAACATCAAAAATCTGCATTTTGGGACATTTATAGTAGAATGTGACAGGTGATTTTTTTTTTGCAGTGTTAAATAGTAAAACTTCTTCATGAATCATGTGAAGTAGATGCTTTACTACTTGATATTGTTTTGCAAATACAATAGTTGAGCTCTCTTCTATGGTCAGTTGTAAGTCAATCTACAAAATTTCATCAAATTTTGTTAAGTAAAAGAGGAGAAAAGCTGGAAACAGCAGAATCCCCATGAAACATAACCTCTTTACCTCCTACGTCTTATTATAATGAAAAAAGGCATATTTGACTTTTGTGACTTTAACGAAAAAAAAGAAACGATTATAGAGCAAGTTTAAGTTCAGGTATATGGAGCCTAAGACGTCATAGGAGCACATGATTGTTCTGTATTACCCTATTCGCTCCGTGCATGACACGCAGCGCCGCCCTCGGTCTCAGAATCGCGCAATACCGTACCCCCGTACGATTAAATCGTAACACTGTCGCTTATAGGAGAAAGTATTATTTATTGAATAAGACGTACATACTGCTATCGCGTAAACATCAGCACCCTAAAAAATGGATATGATTATCCAAACAGGCTTTAAAAGTATAAGTTGCAACATAGTTTTTAATAATGAAACGCTGAAAAAAGCTAAAAAATTAGTAGAGAGTGGGCACGTTGCCTACGTACAGGAATATGTAAATAAAGGAGTCGGTCATCTGATCTATTGCTATGTTGTGAGACAAACATCTCTCAGCTTAAATCCATACAAAGTAGAATTATCTGTAAGTACATTATTGCCTATGCTTGACAAATGTAGGTTATGGTAACATATACATAAATGTGTAATTTATTTATCAGATTAACGAAGACCGCTGTATCTCCGACGTATGGGGTCTACTTGGGAATTTATACAGCACCACCCCCTGCTTTTCTTTCTTGTTGCAATTAACAACGCAGCACTGTCTCGTTCGCATTTCGTTACTTTGTAAACGTAAACTCTGATTCAGATTATACAGCTAGCGGCAGCCTATGTCGACTGCTTGGAGTTCTTGCTCTCATGTATACAACATTACAGATAAGTATGTGTGTTATGTACTATATGACAGATGATATTTATTAACCCATTATTTAAAATTTCGGGCGATTTGAAGTGCCTAGCAAAATTATTTATCCGTATTATAGACCCGGTTTGGCTAAATGACATTTTTTTTTCCGCCTTCGATTTCTCAACTAATTACTTTAAATGAAATAATATCTTTTCTTATATAAGACAACGCTTATTGTACGATTCATGGGGGTACGGGTTCGCCAACTTTGCTCACCTACAGCGCTGCAGTCGTTTTTTTTATCCCCTCCAACCTGATGCACGGAGCGAATAACGTATTTATCCTCAACTTCTGAACTTTAACTTACTACGTCTTATAAGTTTCTTTATACGTACAAAAAATTAGAAAAAACACATGTCTCATATTTTTTGACAATCTACCTGATGGACCACAGAATTATTGATATAGTATACAAATTTTCTTATACTTTAACAACATCTTCGGCTGGACTACATTGTTATTTTTGATAAATCAGCAGCAGGTAAGTTGTCACTGCGGCTAACTAATTATATTTTTATATTTAAGTTATTTATGTCCAATTTCAACATTCACTTATATCAGAACATAGACATAATAGCACGGAATGTAGAAAATACCACATTAAATATAGTTGTCCATGCTCCGTGACAGAAGCATATATGCATTTTGTATTTTTTTTTTTGTACACTAAGTAATGCCTAGAAGCTTCTCAGCAGTCCAAATTGAATTATTGTTTCCCATATTATCGAATAGGTTCACACAATTCAGCAGCTTCATAACATTACTTAATGAATAATTGGCAGAAGATAATTAATTAACTACAAATAGGCAGGTTAAAAAACTCACAATATATCGATTGTAAACTAAGGTACACTATCAGGACTAACCCACTAGTGTTATGTTGTTCCTATACTTTATTTCAAAATGGGACCGATCGTGATGCCTCATGTCGATTAAATGTATCATAATTAAAAAATACTAGATGAAAGATCAAGTTAATTACCTATGCTAAGTAAGATCTTAGATTATTTGTTAGAGTATTGCGGGATGTCCATCAATTCTTCATTTAAAAATAGTTGGTTACATAATAAACAATAATATTAAGCTCTATAATGTAATCGACGTTGCCTGTAAAATATACAACATTGAAATACCTGATTCATCTATTAGATTTACTTGATTTCTTGGCTTTGTAAAATCATTCATTAAATAAATAGCTATTGTATACAAAAAATGTGTTGACACATATTCTTGATACTTTAAGGAGTCAATTATGCTTTAATTTCCCCAGACGAATTGAGAAGTAAAAGATAAAAAAATAAAATTTGATGCCAAACGAATATTCTGCGGTCTGATTTTTTGTTTTCCTTCATTGAACAGTAATAGATCTCACTAGACCTAATGTTTAACAAGTCTCTGACGTAGGAAAATTTTTCTCAACTTTTTTCTTTGTGTTAAAACACGACTTAAGTTAGTGCACGATTCACGCACCTAGGTTAGATTAAACTGTGAATTTTGTAATAAAACAACTGAAAACCGTTGACCAATTGAAGTGTGAATAAACATTTAATTTCTCAGTTCTTGCGTCCTTTTATGAAAAGATACTAGATAATTTATGTAAAATAAGCGTAATAAACTAGATTAAAAATTGTTCGTAAATGAATTTAATGGGCCTACAATCAACTGGTATACATTATACTATATACATGTGACTCGTGTAGGAGAAAGCTTATAAGCTTCTCTTATAACTAGAGGCCCGCACTTATTATCAATAATAAACGTAAATAGATTTTAAAATTAATAACAAATTTAAAACTGACTAGAATAAAATGCAATGAAAAAAATCTTTCAATAATGTGTGTCAAAAATTGGTATTTCCCGCACTGCGTTTTAGTGCTGGAAAATTGTCCCGCATACAATGTCATTTCCCGCTCACTACGATGAAAAAATATTTGTCATTGTTATGAGCAAAAAGAATTTCCTGAAATCTCATCTATAAATTTGCGTATTTTAATATGGAAAATTGTTTACACAAAAGAAAACAATTGTATTGTAAGAAATCAACGATTTAAAAACGATGGAATTAAAAAAAAATGTATTCAAACCCAAAGAAGTAAAAAACTTACAAAGTTATTAATTTATTAAGCCTATAGAGAATGATTTGTTAGCATGTGACATCCCATGTCATATACTTGATATCTATCATTTCGAAACATAGAGTTTCGTTTTAAAATTATAAAAAGCAAAATCTCAGCGATCTTCAAACATCAAGTAGTACACCTGATTCTGCAATCGCGTGACGTATAACTTACTTCTTTGAAACACACTACCGTTGCAAAACTTGAACTGCGCGTGCGGCCTAAAATAATCTTATAAAGCGCTTATCTTACAACATCAATTCACAGTGGTACATCGAAGAATGTGAATAATCATCAATTTCAACATCCCTTACTGTGTGTATGTCTATAAGAAATATCATACACAATTTCGACAGCAACTCAAACTGAATGTAAAATCCGAGGGATCAGCAGTTTCAATCATCAATTACTGTGAAAGTTATTGCACCACGAATGTGTTCGTGTCAGTCGAGCGTAATTGGGTTAAGCTCTAATTAGTCATTCAGATCCCCAACCAGACGTGTCCTCCTTAAGGTGGTTCTTCACGATGGTGCCGTATCAAAGCGACACGGGACCCTGTGGTTTTCTAATTTTCGATTAGCTTATTATTTGCAACCTAAAATATGTTTTACTGCCACTTGACTAAAATATCATTGCATTTACGTACAAATAAACAAGCTAATAAAGTCAGAGTAAGAGTTATAAAAAAATTTTTTTTTGATGCAAGGTTCTGAAAATGGCATGTACGCTCCTACTCAAGCAGACGTTGCCGCAGTTTACACGGCAGACATTTCGTTTACGATTAAATATCGTATACTCATTCCCTGATCAGCCCAAACTTTCATTATGTTATTAGAAAGCTGAAAAGTTCTTCTTTCACTACAAACTTTTTCTATTACGATCTGAAGTCTACTTTACGAGATATTACATGATATCGTAGTATGGAAAAGTAACCTACATAAGAATACATGTTAAAAGTGCATTTTTTGACTGACTTGTTTTCAAAAATTTGCCTGATAAAGGGACTTAAAATTTTAAGAGAAGATGCCTTATAACTTTAATAACAATCCCTTCAAGTTTCCCTGTAAGTTTAAGTAAATGGGTTAGGTGAAGAACCACCTTAAACGCAAAGGTATAAAAACTGTTACAAAATTTACGGATGAATTAAAAATGAAGTTTTGAAAGATCAAATTTGAAACGGTTGTATCGGCAAAACCGCAAAAACCCAGTAATCAGGGGGATAAAAAATTAACAGTGTATTGATTAAATAATAAATTAACTAAATAACAACATAACCCACACAACCTTAGTCCCAAACTTACCAACACAGTAACTCAAGGGAAAAGTAGTTAGTGATGTATTAATTCAATAAATTATTGATTAAGCAACAACATATACAGATCCCCAAGCTTTTCAACCCAGTAACCCAAGAAAGGACGAGTTGATAATATTTTGATAAAATGAATTGTTAATTGAAAAACAGCATAACCTAAATCCCAAGCTTTGTAACCCAGTCTCCCAGGGAACAGCTAGTTGAAAATATATTTATCAAAAAAACGATTTATTAAATAACACAATAACATAAACCCCAAGTTTTTTGACAAAGTGACCGGAGGGACAGAAAGGTAATAAGATTTTACTAGATAAAATCATATTTAGGTAACAATTTTTACAAAACTCTAAACTTTTTGATCCAGCAACCCGGAGGCCAGTGATTTGATACAATATTAATTAAACAACTAATTAATTGAATAATAACATAATCTTAATTCCAAGCTTTTCACCCTAATACCCAACAAGACGGCAAGTAAATATTAGATTTATTAAATCAATCATGAATTAAATAACACTTTAACCTTAACTACAAGCTTATTAACCCAGTAATAGGAGAGAGAATAAGTTATTAGTATTTAAATTGTCAAATGAATTATTTAAATAAATACATAACCCATGCCCCAAGCTTTTTAACCCAGTGGTCAGGGGGAACAGCAAGTTATTATTTTACTATAATAAATTATTATTTAATAAACAACTCGAGCTTCAGTTTGAGTCGTTTTTCATTAAGTAAATTTTAAAAGTGAGTTAGTATTAACTAAGTAACTAGCGGTCCCCAGGTAAGAGGGTTGAAAAACTTGAGATGTAGGTTAGGTTTTTATTTAATTTAACAATTATCTAATTCTTAAAATGGTAACTCGCTGTCCCTCAGGAAACTGGGTTTCAAAGCGTCAGGTTTAGGTTATGTTGTTATAAAATTGTTTATTCATTCAATTAGTTGATTATTAAGTAGCTGTTCTTCTGTTTCCTGGATTAAAAACCTTGATTCAAAAACTTAGGTTGTGTTGTTTAATCTATAATTCATTTAATTAATTTACTATTAACTATAGTTTCTCTCTGAGTTAAGAGGTTCAAAAGTTTGGGGTTCACGTTATTTTGTTATTCCGTTACTAACTATTTCGCTGCTTCCTGAGTTACTGGACTGAAAAAAATTAGGGCTTACGTCGTTATTTAATTTATTTTATAACCTGCTATCTTCCGGGCTACTGGACTGAAAAGCTTGGGGCTTAGGTTATGTTATTATTTAATTAGTCACGTATTTAACTTACATATTATTAACTTGCTATCCCCTGGGTTACTGGGCTAAGATGCTTGGGGTTGAAATAATGTTGTAATAAAATTATTTATGTATTTAATTATTATCTTAACTTGCTGTCACCCAGCTTACTGGGCTTAAAAGCTGGGGGCTCAGGTTATGTCATAATTTAATTATTTATGTATTCAATGATTATAGTAACTTGCTGTTCCCTGTGTTACTGGGCTGCAAAGCTTGGGATTTAGGTAACATTATGTATTCAATTAGGATATTATTAATTTGCTGATCCCTTCTTTTCTTTTTTTATTATTATAGCGATCTACGTCTGGCTCAATGTAAGGGCACTAATATGGGTGCATTAATTAAAAGATCAGCCCCTCGTATATACTTCAAATAAATTTTGTAATTGAAGGTACGACAATAATAAATATCATCTGGCCAAGTATCATCATCCAGAAACCTTACCTTAATTTATAGCAGGCATTTAAATTTGAAAAAAATTGCGATCAACCATAAAAATCAGTGTACTTTTACCATTTATCATTTGATTAGCCACTCGTATGTGCTTCGAGTAAATATTTACGTTAATAAGGTATGATAACAATGCATCATCTGGCCAAGTATCAGCTTCCTGAAACCTAATCTTAATTTATAGCAGGTAATTGAATTTAAAAAAATTATTAATTTTAATAGTATGCAAACTTATAGCCGTAATTAATAGATTAGACCCTCGTATATACTTCACCAGATGAAGGATTACCCTGATAGCTCATCGTAAGTTTTGAGAAGCAGACCCATGCACTTCTTACGCAATTTTCACGCAATTACGTAACAATTGCGTAAGAAGTGCATAGGTCTGCTTTTCAAAACTAACGATGTGCTACCAGGGTACTATCATACCGTAACGTAAAAATTCATTAAAAGTATATACAAGTGGCTAATCGATTAATAAGTTGTATAAGTACACCGATTTTTATGGTTCATCACAATTTTTTTCTAATTTAAGTACTGCTATTAATTGAGGTTAGGTTTCTGGATACTGATACTCGGCCAGATGATGTGTAATTGTCATAGTTTAAGGAGGTTCTAAGCGTAGATCCATATCATTTTACGGGTCCCATTGAGGGTACCCTACATTTACAAATTTTAATAATCAACTTTGTTATAAAGTATTCACGCTCCATATCTATTAAAGTAAGGTAAGAGCAAAAAAAAAAATAATAATAAATGGAAAATGTTTGCGGAAAAATAAAAAAATCATTGGGTTTCTCTTTATGAATGATACGTCACCGAGCACTGTGCATATAGTGCGAGTATGATGGAGTGATGACAGTTTTCGGCTCTCACTATAAACATTACAACGATAACTTCACGGTTATCTTAATTTTTTACGTTAACTTTTCTGTTTGTTGATACCATAAGACTATAAGAGACAAAATCTAAAAGCTCTTAGTTTTTTATTAAGATCCCTTTAAGTGTTTTCGATGTGATAGCTAAATTTGTGTGTAGGTTATGCCTATTTTGTATTCCACCCATGTTTAAAGTGAGATTTTCAAACGACGATTGAACGAAATTTTTGACGTTTACCCCTCTGTTTTTTAATATCAATCGAAAGAGGGATACTTCAAAGGTGTTTTTTTTATAATTTTAACTAAATCTGTTTACTTTCAAAATTAAAACGGGGAGCTATAAAACCTCCTTAAAGTAAAAATTCACCCGAAATATATACAAGTGGCTAATGGATTGATTAGTTGGCCTAAGTACACTGATTTTTATGCTCAATCGCAACTTCATTTCCAATTTACAGGCCTGCTATAAATTAATATTAGGTTTTCAGATGCTAATACTTAGCCATATGATATATTATTATCATACCTTAAAGTGGAAATTCATTCAGACTATACCGGAGTGGCTAATCCATCGATTAGTGCTACAAGCTCCCTGAGTTTCAAGATTAATCGCATTTTTGCGAATTGAAATGCCTGTTGTAATTGGGGTTTGGGTTTACGGAAGTTGATACTCGGCATAATGATGTATTTTCATAACTCCTTAAAGTAAAAACTGATTTGGCATAAATACAAGTGGTTAATCAATCGATTAGCGCTATAAGTTGTTGGAATTGTTCGGATATTTATATATGTTTTTGAAGCCGTTACGTTATTTGTAAGGTTAGGTTACGTTTTTGGAGTTTGATACTGCATTATTCGATGCATACTTATTATATCTTTGAATAAATAAATAATAATTAGAAGCACGTTAGTTTAATCGATGGTTATATGCTGAAAAGTGCAATTTTACATATTCTTTACACTGTTGGGGCCTGTATACGATTGAGGTTATGTTTTTCGCCGCAAACAATGATTTTCTTGTATATGCTGATCTGAGTCAAGTGCTAAAATGGCTTTTATTTTTAATTTTACTGGCTTATGGATGTTAGTAACATAATAGCTGATTCGGAGCCATTGCAAACATTAATAATGCACATAAATATGTTTATAACAATTATATTGGTCTTATTTTGCATCTTACATGTATTATAATGTCACTTACGTGTTGTTTAACCATTAACGACGCTCAGAATCGAAAAAAAATATTTTGGAATTTCGTTCAGATATTTCTTCAACTTTATTACATTAAGAGTGAGCAAGAAATGGTCTACCAAAATGGATAAAAGGAAATCGAACTTCAAAATTGATTTCATACAATGATTTATTCAATGCACAAGGAAAACATTTACGTAAGATTTTCTGTGTTAACATTCACTTAACATTTACAAATTTTTTTTGTGATTGCAAATATTTAATAGCATTTTTTAACTAATCAGTCGTTTTTACCGTATTTAAAATTACGATACCAGGAACACATTTTTTCTTTCCTATATTAATCGGAAGGAAATATCACGTGAAGGAGTTATCACGTGTATTATACTTATAAAATTTCTTAACAAACGTACAAAAATTATTTATTATTTGTAGACAACATGTATACTTAGTTAACTGAGAAAATACTAAAATAAATACAACAAAATGACTAATCTAATCTAACATGAACTAAGTTTTATAGCTTCGTAATTTTCACATGATTAATACTGATTGACCACTGATTAAATTTCTGTGAAAATTGTGTGACTAGTCATTTGTAGAGAACTAAAAGTATGAATTATTTATTTATGATCATTAAGTAAAAAATAACCCAAGACTGGTTTACTTAAATGGTTGCCAGTTGAACTTTCAAAACATAACATTTTCCTCATTGAATCTACTGAAATAGGTCGTATGGTAGATGGGAGACGAAGAAGTTCAATAGCAAAAGTAGTTAACTGCTTGGTATTTTTACCATCTTTTTTTGCAGCGTACCAAAACTGAAATATATCATAGTCTTCAGAGTCAGAAAAAAGAAGTTCAAAAATATCTTTTTTTTCTTCGTAGTTGGACCAGCTCTCATGAGGATCATCATCAGTATCCTCAGGACTTACATGTAATGCTTTATAAAGATAGGCGCTCATTTTTTGGTGGAGCTCCTGTTTACAAACAAACTTACGACCCATAAAGTTGTGATTAAAAAAATTAGCTGAAAGGGCAACAGCATTGAGAAATAATGAAAGACTAGTTTTACACACACTTACACTATGGGATAAACCCTGTTCCACAAGAGATAAAATATCTTCTGTGCTTTCGGATAAACTATAAAAACCAGTGTTGCACTTATTCTTTATATCTTCTAAACGCTCATGAATTTCTTCATGACCAAGTACTGAAGTGTCAATGCGCTGAAGACAATCAGATATAATCACAGAAACAGTACGAATAATTCGGTAGTCTTGATTATCAATGACAATGCGGTCGAGAAAATCCAAGGAACTTTCAAGTAAGACATACTTTATTGTTGATGAATAAATGTCACTGGCAATTTTTATACTACCATAGACAAACTTGTTCAACGATGTGGTTTCAGTACCATCTGAAGCACACTCCTTAACATCCAAAAAGAAATATTCATTTTGTTTTATAATGAAACTTACTACCAAGTAAGACAATCCGTTCAGTATCGTTTGTACACCTATGATTATTGAGGTAGACAGTTTTTTTCTTTGACCATACATTTCATTAAAAACTTGGTGAAGAATCATCGTTCTGAAGTCTTCCTCAGAAGGCACTGGGTAAGACTTGTCAAAAGTAAGAAGCATTTCCTCAAAACATGGTTGTGAGAAGAAATCGAAGGAAAGATTTGCTAGCAATGATAGTTTTAGCAGAGCTCGATCTTTCTCTGCTTTTCTCAAGCAATTTTTAGATGTGTCTATGGATTCCACTGATCGCCTCGGCAAAAAAAAGCAAGAAACGTAATTAAGTTTTAAATGATCTTTTTAACTATGAATAATAAACACTAAAGAAAAACGGCTGAACATAAAAAATGTGAATGGCAATATACTAATTTATCGTTGTTCAATAGGAAGAGTGCTGTGTTCGAGTGCGTACTTACAGCAGTGCCTGCAGCCCTTGCTGCTACCTGAGTTCGATTATTTACAGAAGCTTCTTGCCCAGGAGAATAAGGAATCATATTGTCGAACACCTCTGCTAAAGGAACAGATGGTCTTACTTGACCATCAGAAGGTGGTTGACGAGGTCTTTCTGTCTCCTCAACTTCACTTGAATCCATCGTGTTAACATTTTCAGTATCTTGATCACACTTATTTCTAGAATTTGTATTGTTCTCATGACAATTAAAAGAAGAATTGGCTAGACAGGATTATGGTTGGAAAATAAAATTATTACCTGTGACCAAACAATCTTTCTTTGCTAAATTTTTTTAATCGCTTCAGACAGATGTTGCATTCAGCAGCTTCAATGACATTTGAGTTATTCCTTATAGGACGAAACCCCAACTTCCATCCGTCGTGTAATGGCTTCCCTATTTAAAACAACTAAAATACTCTCAAAATCTTGCAGGAATCTATTGGGTATAATATAGTTCATATAAGCAATAATCTACATTTATGACTAGTTTCCTGAGAGATCACATAAAATTTTCTCCATTAAAAAAAATCTATAATTTGTTGATAATTTGTTGATGGATACCAATTTAAAATATTTACATAACTGATGTACTATAGTGACTGTGAATGATTAACTAATATGATCAACATATAAAAAAAAATAAAAATGTAGGCACGGTAGTAACCTTACATTTCATTAAGCCATCAACAACAAACTTTGAGGAAATACAAACATAACTGAAATATGTATAAAATTTGACTTCTTGTAAAGATTTAATCAACTAAAATATTGTTAGAGTATTTTACAACAGACTGTCAATAATAATCATCAGTTATATTTATAATATACGACACGTTGATAATAGTCATGCAAATAACACTAGTACAGCATTTTTAAAAGAAAAAAACAATAACGAGGTGTGTGTTATTTACCCACTACAAAAACGTGATGATCACTTTAAAAATAATTTCATTAAAAACTTTTTTTAGTCATGTTCGGACTCTCACACAGCTAGCTTTCGTCGTGGCCATTTCACACGCTAGTGGCCGTCCATTCGTTCTGTCCAGTCCATCGGTCCAGTCCATTAACATCCCTTCACTGCATACGCATAGCGTTGTTTCAGTTGTTTGTTCTGTACGTGATTCTACACTCGTAGTCTATGGCCAAATATCATGGAATTAGTATTAATGTGGCTTCAGGTAAATTCCGCTCATGTCGCTAGCTTCGTTCTCTCAGTACGTACTCTACACTCTACACTCCCGTTCTATTTCACAATTCGACCATATATAGATTACGAAGGCAGAATCAAAGAAAAACAACGCTGCGAGTGAACAGTGAATGTAGTGTATAACAGCTACTGCGCAGAATTCACTGAATTGCCTAGTCTTGGCACGACAGCACAACCATCGCTTGCCATTAACTGGTGTCCTTTGGCAGTAACACTAGTCACTTATAACCGTATAATAGTATAATCATTGATTTTGTAACTGAACAAATAAATTTTCTGTTCTTTAATTAAGTCAAAAAGTGAGCTTTTTCTCTGCTATGCATTTTCCATTGTAAGATTTGTGAGTAAAAAAAATTTGAAGCATTCGTACGCTTGAATACTTTATTATACGTAGGTGAGTGTATAAAACTTTTAGGATTATAAATAATTGTACAACTATTCTCGTATCTCTTAACCTATACAACACACTTATTTTTATTCAGATTAAAATGAATGTTCCTCGTAAGAGATTAAGTGGTTCGCAATATAGACAGAATGCGAAAGAGAGGTTAAGGCGAGAGGAACAGATTGTAGCTAAGACACCTAAGTTAGATTATTTTATACGTAGCAATAATACGTCTGAAGAAACGAATCCTCAAATTAACATTAATCACAAGTCTCAATCTTTCGTTGAATTACAAGCAACCGTCTCTGGAGAGATTGTAGGTCATTCTACTGGCAAGTATAAAGGATTGTAGTGGGTTTTAGGTTGTTCATTCATGACGAGAAGTGAACATCAGTATACACTGATAGAAAAGTACAGTGTGATTGGCAGTGCTGCCGCTCTGACTGTAGCGGCCCAAGTAGGCACCTAAAAGATATGTCTACTATAGAACTAGAAAGCCAAGTAGATACAACTTGGCTGCCCCAGGCAAACGAGACAGTCAAAAACCAATACAGTCACATTTGCTGAGCACTTCTCAAGTTCTCAGTATAATCTACAGATCTACTTGGCTCTCCAGTAGACCTAGCTTTTAGGTGCCTACTTGGGCCGCTACAGTCAGAGCGGCAGCACTGCCAAGCTAACCCTACTGTATTTTTCTATCAGTGTAGAATACGGAAATCAGACACAGCTTTCATGCATTTCTATTTAATTAAAATTACCAAAAGGTTATTATTTCAGATTTACAGGATGTAATTCTTTGAGTGAATCGCCTATTCCAAACATATCTAACAGTTGCTTACTATCAGAATCAGAAGAATTAAATTCAACAGTCAAAGCGGGTGATTCTTTAGCAAAATCATTAAATCAACAGACATCTATTTTTATTGAAGATCCTTTTTATTGGGAATCCTCGTTGACCCGTTCGAGTCATCTAGAGTGATCTACACAGCCAGTGCACATTTGAAAATATAAAATATTATAAGCTGTCTTACTTAAATGGGTCTGCCTCGCGGTTTGCGTCGGTAAATAGTTAGTAATACGTATTTATAGTAAAAACGCCCCGGATTTGCACCTAAGTCATAGATACTTTTCGAATCTTCGTGATCAATTACATCCATCCTCAAAATCACAACCGAAACGGTTATTCTCACGAAAATTTGCGGCCAACTCTCGGTCTATAAGCCAAGCATGGCGTACTTGGTATACTTATTTCAGGGGCGTAGCCATAATTTTTTTCGGGGGTGGGGGTAATAATTTGTGTATGGATATACACACACATATATGTATTTTTCGCTACGCCCCTGCTGACTCAGTGCTGAGTATACTATTTTAATGTACCTCCGCACACTAACGTGACTTAATCTATACGATATACCGTGTGCAGGAGTGGTATTGCGTAACTTTGCCTGCTTCTTGGTAAGGATTTGCACAAACTTTTTTTCATCTCAAAGGTATTTTCAGACGTCTTTACGATGAAAATTAGTTTGTCCAGAACTGCATGTAGAAGCTAGCAAAGTTACGCAATACCACCCCTGGCGGCTATAAGGGCTCATGAGAGCGAGAGATGGAAAGCATACTTTCCTCTTTTTCCTCTCTGATACGCATATAGACTCATGATCGCCGGCATATACACAATATACAGTGTAAATGAACACCTACACGTGAAAACAGACATAGTATCTATGCATAAAAACTTGCTAGAACATAATATATTTTCATGATTTATAATGATTTTCGCCTTGGCAACATGAAAAACATTTAAACAAATAAAATAAAAATCATGAAACTTAAATAACATAAAAATCGAACTAAAAATTACTTATTATATGACACAGAGTGAAGTTTCAAAAATTTCCAGGATCAAAAGAAAAATTCCAGGAGTTTTCAAGGATTCCAGGAGGTAAAATTAAATTCCAGGAGTTTTCCAGGATTTCCAGGTTTTCCAGGATCTGTACGAACCCTGGGAACGGTCAGCTTGGCTTGCACTGAGCCTAAAAAGTGTTAATCAAATTATTTATCAAATCATTGTTTATCGCTAAAACATGCACCTGGTAAATTTTTAGGAAGGGAACAGCTTTAGCTTCTTAGATATAGGAGGTAGAAGATATTGAAATATTACTAATGACCGTATGAATCAGGTTTACAGTGAGTCTCACAAAATAAAAAGTGTTTTCGCGTAGACTTGTATTGTTGATTATCATTTTGTTATTCTATAATGGCCAGTGAGCGCATTGGATCACTGGGTAATATGCGCTTGTGTTATTGTTTAACATTTTATTATTTAAGAGAGAAGACAGTCAGCGCTCAGGGTCATGATGTGTTAGGTGCGGGTGGTTTAATTTAACATTTTATTATTAAATAGAGTGGCCAGTAAGCGCCTTAAGTCACTGGGTAATAGGCGCTTATGTTACTGTATAACATTATGTTATTTAATAGTGTGGCCAGTAATCGTACCAGGTCATTAGGTAAGCAGCGCTTACATTTCTATAAGAACGGCCTATAAGTACCCTAGGTCACTGGTATAGGAGCTTCTGGTATCAATTAACATTTTATTATTTTATAGAGTGGCTAGTCAGCGCCCAAGGTTATCAGGTCATGAGCACTTGTGTTATTATTCAACATTTCATTATAACCTAGAGTACCCTATCAAAAACTTCAATGCTGAATCAATGCTATATGAATCAACATTGATTTTAGCGTTAAATCAACGCTGAACCAACCATGAATGACGGAACACTGAAATCAGTCGTAATTTACATTGTTGATTCAACACTGATTCAACGCTGAATCAGCGTTGATTTAGCGTCAATCAAAACGTTAAAATTAAATTTTAAAAAATTACAAAGTAGTATAGTAACATTTGGGGCAGATATATTGACGTTTATGGAGGTACTGTCCGTATGGTAACACCAAAACAGGGGGGTTCAGTTATTTGATGTTAAACTGTATTGAATACGCATTATATTTTTTTTATTATTAAATTAACGTTTAAATCAACACTGATTCAACGCTGATTCAATGTTGAATCAATGCTCAGGTGAGATCTTATGCCAAATTCTCATATGAGATATCAAGTGAGATTTTTAAAAGAAAAATAAAAAAAAAAATTCGTGCAACGATTATAATTTATGCATTAATAGAATGATTACCTAAAATACCAACAGTTATAGGAAAAAAAAAAGTTCGGCTAATGGGACATGATCTCGAGCCCCCAATTTATTAGGCAAGCACCTTACCGCTCGGCCAGAGTGGATGAGATACTAGGCTGACAATTTACACGTCTATATGAAGTGTAAGTACCGTGTGTTATTGTTTTTCTTATTCACAACTGAATCATACAATTATTAATAGATATAATTTTTCCCAATCTTAGTTCTGATAGTTAACCAACTAGATAATAATCAGGAACAGGGGGACTTAATGTATTTCAAATAAATTATTTTTAAAAAATCCGAATTGCTTGCGTGTATATTATCTTATTTTGAAAAAACACTTATAAAAGTTGGAAATCCTTAAAGCTATTCATGTTATTCCAACTTTTCAAAGCTTACTCTACTTCGTAAATAATTACAGATAAAGTCATCACTGGAAATTTGTTGATACAATTCATGTTTAGTGAGTGAAATGTAATTGTTTTCCGAAAACGCAAAAAACGTTTAACCTACGTTCCAAAACATTTCAAAAACCTAAAGTTTCGTATAAACAATTGCACCTAAATTATAACACATGTATTGTATTAAAAAATTTACAGTAATAACTCTATCTGAAATTCTTCAAGGAGTATAATAAGTTTGAAAAGTTGAAATAACATGAATAGCTTTAAGGATTTCCAACTTTTAGAAGTGTTTTTTCAAAATGAGATAATATACAAGCAAGCAAATTGGTTTTTTTAAAAATAATTTATTTACAACACATCAAGTCTCCCTGTTTCATATTGTAGTTTTTCTTTATTAATACATTTAAATAAGCATTTGTAATAATTATTAAAAACTTATGCCTTACTTGGATATAAAGCCCCCTAAAGAGTAACTTTAAGAGAATAAAAAATATTGTTTGTGAAGAAAATAATGTTCCTGAATATTTTTTAGTTGGTTAACTATCAGAATTAAGATTGGGAAAAATTATATCTATTAATAATTGTATGATTCAATTGTGAATAAGAAAAACAATAACACACGGTACTTACACTTTATATGGACGTAAATTATCGGGGTAGTATCTCATATATCCACTCTGGCCGAGCGGTAAGATGTTTGCCTGATAATCTGGAAGCTCGAAATCATGTCCTATTTTAGCCGAACTTTTTTTTCTTGTAACTGTTGGTATTTTAGGTCATCATTCTATTTATGTATAAATTATAATCGTTGCACAAAATTTTTTTATTTATTTTTCTTTCAGAAATCACACCTGATATCTCAGATAAGAATTTGGCATAAGATCTCACCTGAGATCTCACATGGTGAGAAATCACATGGGACATCAGATGAGATCTCGGGTGAGATTTGTCAGGAGGGCAGTAAGCGCCTTGAGTCATCAGGTAATAGGCGCTTGTGTTATTAATTGATATTTTATTATTCAAGGAAGTTTGGGAGTATCATTCACAGAGGCGTGGAATATAGGGAGTCCCCTCTGCCCGTGCAGCTGGGCGCCCTTTACCGCGTACCTCCTCTTTCACTCTAGTAACTTGAAACTGTACGACTGTTACTGCTTATATTTTTGAAAAATGCCTGGCAAGATTTGATTTTTTTTGCCGCGCAACTTCCTTTAGTTTCAAAATATCTATAAAGACATTTTTTTTTACTCCAACACATTTAGGGTATACCTTAATTTTAATTAAAAGACCAACCTTAACTTGCTCTCTCATAAGCGGCCGTGTTGAACGGTCAATATTTCATTATTTTTTTCTCGAAAATTTCCCTTGGTGAAAAATCTGAAAAAATTTTTGTGAACCCCTTATATGCTCAAATATGCCATACATTTTTTGTTGGCACGTTTCTCCATTTTTAACTTTTCTCCCAAACCTCCTTAATAAAGTGGCCAGTAATCACCCCAGGTCACCAGGTAATAGGCGCCAGGTTTCTATTTACCATTTTGTTATTAAATTGAAGGGCTAGTAAGTTCCCAAAGTCTCTAGGTAATAGCTCAGTAAAAAATTTATAGCTTTTAATTTTCCTACAATTTATAGCTATGATTATAGCTATAACTATCTATAAAACAGCTATAATAATGTATAAAATTCAGCTATAAATATAGCTATAAACTACAGCTGTAAATTTTTCACAAATAATGAATAAAAATTAGTTTAAAATCAGATTTTTTCAACATATATCGATCAGTACAGATGGTATCATCCGTATGATAACAGTAAAACTAGGGGCCTGAAGTATTTTTTGAATAAGTAGAAAAAAAAAACAAGAAATCATATACAATTTCAAGTTTTTTAAAAATTGTTTGAAAATACTTTAGGCCCTCTGTTTTACTGTTATCACACGGATGATACCGTGAATACTGATCGATATATGTTGAAAAAATCTGATTTTAAACTAATTTTTATTCAAAATTTGTGAAAAGATTACAGCTGTAATTTATAGCTATATTTATAGCTGAATTTTGTACATTATTATAGCTGTTTTATAGGTAGTTATAGCTATAATTATAGCTATAATTTATAGGTATAATTATAGCTATAAATTTTTAACTGAGAGGTGCTTGTATTACTGTACAACGTTTTATTATTTAATAGAGTTGTGTAACTATTTGAGAATTTATTATTTAATGAAGCGGCCAGTAAACGCCTGTGGTGAGCAGGTAATAGGCGCTTGTGTTTCTATTGAACATTTTATTATTAAATAGAACGGCGAGTAAGCGCCTTAAGTCTCTAGGTAATAGGTGATTCTGTTTTATTTAGAATTTTATTATTACATAGAGAGGCTAGCGAGCCTTCAAGGTCACGATGTTATGGGCAATTAAGTTATTAAAGAATATTTTATTATCTGATAGAACGGCCATTAAGCGCCTCAGATCACTGGGTTATAGGAGCTCCTCTTGTTAATTCACATTTTATTATTTCATAGAGTGGCTAGAAAGCGCTCAAAGACATCAGTTGACAGGTATTTGTGTAATTATTCGACATTTTATTATTAATTAGAGTAGCCAGTAAAAGCCCTTGATCTGGTGATAAGCGCTTGTGTTATTATTTAACACATTATTTTTAAATAGAGTGGCCAGCTAACGCCTTGGGTCCTCATCAGTGCCGGATTAAGGCATACGGCGAGTACGCCTAGGCGTTGGGCGGCAAGCTTCTAGGGGCGGCAGGCGGCAGCTACTATGTGATAAGAAATTTTTTTTTAGAATCTTGGCAATATTTTTGGTATTTAAATTTGCCACCCCTGTGAACCTATTTTCATTATTTATCAAAGGATAGTAATTTAAAAGTTATAACAGACCAAAATACTTATATTACAAAAAATAAAACACTATATTTCTTACAAAAGTATAAGTAATACAACTACTTTTTAAGTTAAAACATACGTTTACGTGCTTTTTTGGTTGCAAATTTATCAATCAAATCGTCATAATTCATTTGCTGATTCAGCTCTGCTTCTATACATAATAAGGCTAACGAGCTTAATCGGTCTGCACTTTGGGTCGTTCGCAAATAATTTTTAACACGTCGTAAGACGGAAAACGATCTTTCACTGGAACAGTTTGAGACTATCATGCATAAGACCGTGCAAAGTGCGATGTAAATATTAGGATAAATGTTGAAATAATCATTCTTACAAATTAACGAACACAAATTTAAAGCTGTAGGATTTTCAATTTCTATAGATAATAAATAAGCTCGAAAATGACAACATTCCACGTATAACGAGTCTTCCAAATCTTCAGGATATAAAGATATAAGATAATCTACCTTTTTTTATTTCTGGGAGCTCTAAGTTATGTAAATTTGTTAAAAACATAAATCTATCATTTATTTTTGTATAAGCCTCACTTCTAATTTTTAAATCCGATCTCAATAAATCTAAAATAACATAAAGAACATTAATGCGCATATCATCACTTGCAGATAACAGAGGTTCAACAAAGTCATTTCGTTCTTTGAAAGGAAGCTTGCGTTTCCTCTGTCTCGATTTTTCAGCTTTATATTGATTGATACCACTTTTTTTAATTGCTAAATTTTCATCGTATGGAAACATTTCGCGCATCTCAGTAACAAATTGAACTAGAGATTCGTACAGTTGAACCACTGTTGATAATTCTGCTGATTCAAGCTGTAAAGTTTGACTTACAGCATTAAAGTGATGAAAAATGTCGTTCCATACTAATGCAATAAAGTAAGTGTCTAACGAGTTTAAGGACTTAAATATACCGTAGGCTTCGGCTCTTACTTCAGGTTTTTCATTTTTGCTTTGGGGAATCTCTTGCAAAGCGGATAATATTTCTGGGAACCCTTCAAATAAACTTTTACATGCATCATGCCTCGCCGACCAACGAGTTTTTGGAGGTTTTTTACAGTCGACTTAGACAATAACTTGTTTTGTAATATCTCCCTGCACCTGTGAGTTGATGCGGAAAAAAATGCGTACAAGCTTTGCAAGCTACGAAAAAAATTTGCAGCTGCAGGACAATTTTCAACAGCACATGTACCAACAAGATTTAAAGAATGAGCTGAGCATGGTACACACACAGCAAGAGGATTCACTTGTTTGATTCGAGCTTGGAGTCCAGAATAAACTCCCGACATGTTGCTAGCATTATCATATGACTGACCCCTGCAGTTTTTAATATCTAAGCCTAGCTCTTTAATAATATCAAAAACAGTTTGAGGAAGCCCTTCGGATTTGTGTCCGCTATTGGGAATAAATTCAATGAATCATTCAACGGGAGCACCTGAAGTATTTACGTGTCTTATTATAAAAGTAAGTTGGTCTACGTGCGCTATATCTGGAGTTGAGTCTGTACTAATAGAAAAATATTTGGCTATTTTGACTTCAGAAATTATTTTTTGTAAAAGTGAGTCTGCCATCAATTTTATAATCTCGTCGCAAATCGTTGAAGATAAATAAGATACATTACCTGTACCCTTATTTCCGTGTATTTAAATATGATTTTTCAAAAATGGATCGAATTCAGCAATAGCTTATAAAATAATGATATAATTTCCTCCATGAACAGACCCAAAATGCTCATCTTTTCCTCGGAATGCGAGACCACGAGACGCTAACGACTTAATTGCAACAACAATACGCTTTAAAACACTACGTTATCGACGGTATATACGAGTTTCGTGCGTTTTCTGCTGCCTTGCGGTTTGCGTCGGTAAATGGTTAGTAATACGTATTTATTGCAAAAACACCCCGGATTCTCACCTAAGTCAAATATACTTTTCGAATCCTCGTGATCAATTACATCTCTCCTTAAAATCGAAGCCGAAATGATTATCCTCACGAAAATTTGCGGTCAGCTTTCTTAGAAGAACTTTTTGTCCAACCAGTGCATTGGCTTTAGTCATCTGGCGACTGCATGTAAATGCGTCTTAAGGTTACTACCGAAATGTAAGCAAACGAAAGCGACATATTTGTTCCGGTGCGGCTAAAGTATACACCGCGGTATACTTACACGTATATCAACTCGCGCTGGCTAACTTTTTAACCGCAACACAATACTTAAGTATCTGTTTTTCTCTACGTACGAACGGTTGTTAAAAGTTAAGCTCGTGTGTCAAACTGCAGGTACCTTGTAGATAGTTTTTTGTGTTTCATGAGTTTATCACTGAAAGAATAGTAGTTTTTGCTGTCTAGCCCAAAGTAGTGTTTTTTTTCGTTCGTTACTTTCAGCCGAAGGATGAAAAAAGAGTCTCAGAAGCCAGATTGCGCGAGTGGACACTATTAATTTTCGTCGCCCGAGTAAAAGGTAAATCAAATATTAAATTTACCGTCAGAGACAGTTTTGTACATTTGGTGCGTTGATAAATATAGTTTTTTTATTGTACCAAACAAAATAAACTGATTAATTTTTATGTAATCAGTACACAGCTGCATAAACTCGCTATGTCCTGCGTTCACTTGGTATAGAGCTCGCGCTTTTGCCAGGTGATTTATTTTGTTTTTATTAAATTTATTTGATTCACTGCAGTACATATTCATTGTACTCTTAGTTAGACCGAGAAAGCGTATGCACTTGCTCGTTTCAATTACGCATACCACTAAGTCAATCAGCGTTATTTATGTTTCTCTGCGCATTGTCTTGAAATTATACCACAATGTACAACGCTACCATTGGTCAGAAATATGCTTTAATTAATTAATTCTGCTTGAGTATATAATCAATTGTATATTATTTAATAGATATCCGTCGTAAGGAGGTTATTTCAATAAACAGATAAACAAGGTCTAGATAATAAAATTTGCTGTTGCATTCAAGTGTATAGTAGAAAATAAGGTCTCTTTAAAATGACGCCTATTATACATATTTGAAAAAAGTATTTGGGTACGTATGAAAGTAATATTAATTTTTAAAAAATTGTAGTTATAATTTTAAATTGATAACCAATAAATATTTCAGGTATAAAATTTTTAATTTATTAGTATTAAAATGCAATTAAAAAGGCGACCGATGCACTGTGATGAAAAATAAATTAAATTTTAGTCATATTTATGTGATTCACGCACATATTTCTATGTGTAGTCAGAAATATTTATTAATATAAAAATTGAAAGATGTCGGTCGGTAATAGGGTTAAATTTAATCCTGAATGGATGAAAAATCATCCTTGGCTAAAAGAAAGTAAAAATAAGTACAATGCTGATTGTGAGATCTGTAATTCGAGATTTTCTTTGAGTAACATGGGTATTAAGGCGGTTCATAGTCATGCCAAAGAAAGTAAACATATTAGTAAACAAAATGCTCAAGGGCCCATACAAGATATTCGTTCGTATTTAAAATCGAAAGCCAACACAGAAAACAAGGTAACTGAAATACCGGACAAAAATCCCTCTGACATTGCTGCAGGTACTCAAAAGCCAGTTGCTTCAAGCTCATTAAGCCTCATTCCTTATTTGACAAAAGATGATACCACAAAAGCAGAAATAATATGGGCGTTGACTAGCGTTTATAACCACTTGTCTATGAACACTAGTGCTAAATGTGTTGATTCCATTAAATTGATACTAGAAATTTTCAATCTTAGTTCAACTGAAAAAAATTCAATTGGGTTCAAATAAATTGGCATACATGATTACTTATGGCTTGGGGCCGTATTTTTCTAAAAAAACTCAAGAAAAAGTTTTGAGTTGCGACGCTTACAGTATTTTGTTTGATGAATCCTATAACAGTATATCAAAAAAGGAACAAATGGACTTGTTCGTCCGATTTTGGAATGATGTAAGAAATCAAGCGGAGACTAAATATTTAGGCTCCACTTTTCTTACACACACTCGAGCAGCTGATTTGTTGATAGAGTTTGAAAATCAACTGAACTCTCTTGATATAATGAAAATGATTCAAGTCTCTATGGATGGTCCAATAGTAAATTTGAAGTTTTTTGAAGATTTAAAGAAAAATTTAATAGAAAAAGAAGAAGAAAATTACAAATTATTTGAGGTTGGGTCGTGCGGCTTGCACACAGTTCATAATGCATTTAAGTGTGGATTTAAAGTTAGTCAGTGGGAAATATGTGGATTTTTATCTTCACTTTACTACTTATTTAATAAATCTCCTGCCAAAAGAGGTGATTATTTAAAATGCAATGGAACTGAGTATGTACCAAAAAAATTTTGTCCAACAAGATGGGTAGAAAATTCTCAGGTAGCTGAAAAAACAGAAAAAGATATTGAAAATTTATTAAAGTATGTGGATTTCATCGGAAAAAGTAAAGGTAACTCTGTAGCTTCTTCAAAATCTAACAAAAATTTTATAACAATAGCATCTCATCTTAGAGATAAATTACTTGGACCAAAATCAGCATTTTTCATTACGATCTCTCACGACGTAGAACCCTTTTTGAGAGAATTTCAATCTGACGAACCAAAAATGCCTTTTCTGTACACCGAACTTAGAATCGTCGTGAGCAATTTACTTCTGAGATTTATAAAAAGTGATGTCCTTGAACAACAGACAGATTTTTGCAAAATAGATTTTACGAAAGATGATAATCTTTTGCCTTTCGGAAAAATGAATTTGGGTCACAAGACTATGCAAGCTCTTTCCCAATGTAAAATCTTATCTCAAGATGACCATAAAAAATTTCAAAGAGACTGTCGTTCAATTTTGAAGACTATGATTCAAAAAATTCTCGATAAATCGCCACTAAAATATTCATTTGTTAAGCACATAAGTTTTTCTGATCCAGCACTAATAGGTAGACAAAAAAAATTATCTTTAAAACGTATCACTGAAGCTTTAAAAATTTTTGTCTACTCAAATCGTTTAAGTCCACTTAAAGCAGATAAAATTGAAAATGATTTTAGAGAAATTTTACAGAATAAAAAGTTGTTACTGGATGCAAAAGCATTTGATCATTACAAGAATCGTGTAGACAGTTTCTGGATTGAATCAATTGAAAAATATAAAAGTTCGGCTATCGAATTATCAAAATTTTTACAAATGATTTTTATTTTATTCTACGGTAATGCAAACGTAGAAAGAGGTTTTTCGTCAAACAAAGAATGTTTATTTGAAAATCGAAAAGAACAATCACTAATAGCTGTAAGACACGTCTGGCAGGCTGTTAATGATGCTGGTGGAATAAGAAATATAAATATTGATAAAAGAATGATTCATGCAGTGAGGAACTCGCGAAGCATGTATGAAGAAGAACTGAAAAAGCAAAAACAATCGAAGGCTTTGGAGTTGTTAGGAACAAATGAAAAGAAACGGAAGCTCAAACAGATTTCTGAGTTAGAATTAAAAAAAAAAAAGATTGCAGAGGAAAAAGAAAAAAAATTACAAAGCATAGAGCATGAACTGAATCTTTTGAAAAAACAGTATTAAATTTAATAGTTTTATAATTTTCATAAACATTTCTAATTTATTCATTGTAGTAAGTGCAATTGTGTGAAAGCGTTGTAAATAAATGTTTCTTAATTAATATAATGTAAAAAATAATTTATTTGAAATCCTATAATTTATTATAATTTTGTACCAAAAAATTTGGAATTTCTGTAAAGTTGACTCATGGAAATCATGAAAAAATCCTTGAAAAATCCTGGAAAACTCCTGGAATTTCATAACAAAAAATTTGTACGAACCCTGCGTTCCCCTCTCTCTTCTCTCCACTCTCTGACTCTGACACACCTCGCGTGGTGGTGTAACTGCTGCTGGCCGTCGACTAGCTGGCTAATATATCTATATATTAACGAGCGCGCGGTGGCTCAGTCGGCTAGGTCGTGGATTGACACGCGGGCGACCGTGGTTCGATTCCCGGCCAGTGCGACTTTTCGGGCAAGTACCTCTGTGTCTTTCACATGTGCTTTTTCACCACGCAATGCTCCTCGAGGAGGGTGTAGGCGACCTCCTCGCAGCATAGTTGCCTAATTTCCCCCTACCCCCCTCCCAGTAATGGGAGGCCTCCCATCCCTCTTCCCTTCCTTCTCCAAAGTGCTAAGTGCCCTGTGTAGTGCTCTTATTAAAGGGGCCGGATGTACAGCACTATAATATAGAAAAAAAAAAAAATCTATATATTAACGTACCTTAGCATTTTGCCTTTCACAGCTGTTTTTTTTTTTCGAGATTTTAAGTTGGTAAAAATCGAGTGAACAATCGTTTTTTACGTATTTTTTTTTCTCTTTCAAATGGCGTCGGTCATTTTTTGATATGCATTATACCGTTCACTAGATGTTAGCATTTTTTTATAAAAAAATAGACTCCATGCACTTAGGAGGCTGAAAATTTCACCAACGTTTTCTACGACCTCGATTTATCTAATAGTCTATAATGCAGACACTTTAAGCACCAGATTATTTAAAAGCTTTTTTTACTGGTCTAGTAGCATTGGCATTTACAATACTGAATGCTATAATAGGGATTATCGGCCATAGACATGTAAGAAGCATAGACTGCTCATTCTCATGTATGGCACTGTAGACAGAGACACAGCATTGAATGTGGGTAATTGTCTCTCTCGCACATTGCCAACGGTGAGGGGTCACTGGGTCAGTAAACTAAGGCTGGCTGATGCAACATGCAACCTCTTCACAATTGGCAAATGGCAATGTGCATTTTAAGAAGCCCATATTATATGGGTGATTCTGCCGTAACTTGCTCAGATCGACTTGAAAAATTAAAAAAAAAGTTGGTCAAAAAAAATTTTTTTTATGGTATTTCTACTGTACACAACATTAGTAACAAACATCTGAAGTGATGCAACTATAAAATTTGCTGGTCAAAAGTTATATGAAATTTTATAAAAGTCAGTTTTCGTCGATTTTCGAGGAATTGTATCACTTTCAAACACGTGTAGCTAAGCTCCTTCAACAGTTTGACTGTTTTTACTTAGCTAAAATAAAAGCTGGGATCAAGACCTATTAATTAAAAAAAAGTTTTGTTCGATTTTTTACCTCCATTCAAAAGTTACAGCTGTTTCAATTAGAACGTAAATATCACTAATATCGTGATATTGGCTACAATTCAGTATTTTTCATAAAATCACTACAACTTTTTATTTGGGGGCATAAAATTTAAAGATTTTTGTTGTAATCATAAGGACTATGTTTTCGCTTTCATTTAAGCCGAGGTAAAGCCACCTGATGGAGTGCACCACTTGGATACCAACGTTGAAAGCAGCACCACCGTTTTTGCATGAATGTAGCGAAAAAGGGTCAACTATAAAACCTCGAGACATATGTCTCGTCTTTAAGTCCAAAACAGAGATGAAAAAAAAGTTTGGCTGGGATTGATTGCTCTAAAACGAAAAAAACGGCACTTTGAGGTGAGGTAGGGTCAGAATGGAATTTTCAAAGTTTGTAGGGTTCGTGCGACTCATAAGTAGACGTATTACAATGATTTGTCCACTCATAATTTATTTACTAGACTCAAATGCAATAAAAAACTGTAGTTTGCATACCTTTACACGCACACCGACCGAGTGGTTCCATGGGGGTCGGAACGGAATCAAATGTTTGTGTGTGCGAAATACGAGAGGTAACAACTTCTGGCACACTGTCGTAAGGATTTATTCATTTTAGTCCTATACTTTAAAAAGTGACCATGGGTTAGCATTTTCAATCCAAAAAGTTACTAGTTTGAACTGATTTTTGTTAAAACAGCGATTATGGTGCAAATATGCGGACAAAATGTATGCAGTGAAAACTCACTCGTCTCTGTCGATTTTGGTGGGACTAAGATACAAATCTTATTACTAATAGCTAGAGTACATAATGCTGAAACGCCCAAGTGGCATGTACGCCTTTTAATTTACTGGTGAAAGCTTTCATGAGTGAAATTGAGTTGCGGTCATGGGTCGGAATGGAAAATTTGACTCTAAATGATCGATTATCTCAATGAAGGGATCGATATATTGGTATAATATAATTTGTCAAGTAAAGTCGACAACATTTAACATAATTTGACGTTTCTAACGTTTTGGATTTCATTCCAGCACGTGAATATGGTTAAGCAAGTTACAGCAGAATCACCCGCATCTATATATATTTCACATATACCTTTGGACCGATAATACACTAAGTGGGCTCCTGATGAAGAATAAAGAGAGCATTCTAAATGAGGCAACAGTGTCACTGTGTCACGCAGTCCTATTTAAAACCAATTCTAATGTGTCGCGCCGTCGCGCGACACCCAAGGACCCAAGTGTCGCGTCATTTGGAATATGTCCAAAGACTCAGTCGATTCTCGAAACCCAGATGGTATTGTCCATCTCTACCGTGATTAGCCCCTTATACTTAACATGGCTTGAACCCACGGGTGTCTTGTAAGCATAAGGTCAATTCACTAATTTTAATTGTATTATTTCGTACGTTGTGTTGTATGTCTTACTGATAACGTTATCAAGTGCAGTACCTATTTTTGTTGCTGTTGATAGTATACAGGATGTTTTGGCATAACAACTATGCACCATCAGTACAAATTGACTCGCTGCTTAGTGAAGAGGCAAGGCAATATCATAATATTTGTTTTCCTAACCATGTCGGATGCCATTCGCTCTATCTAATCACTGTTTTGAACATTGCTACACTTATATATTAAAATTTTAATGAAATATATTGTCATTGATTTGGTACATAGTTTAATTTAAAAAAATATTTGAATACATATAACTTTTAAACGACTAACAATCAAGTTATCCTATGGGTGTCACTCCAGATTACTCTTGATCATTTTGAATTGAGTTAATTGAAATTACTGTCGTAAATAATTACAATCAATCCAAAAATTTTCATCAAAGAAATTATTTAACTTTGGTTATTTTTTTTGTATTTTTGTACCTTTACAAACGGGAATATTTTTAATAAATGTGAGGGTTTATTAAAGGGTCTCCTTTTTGTTAAAATAGCACATCAGTGTCTTAGTTAATGTTGATACCCAAAAATATTTATCAACACGTCTACTGATAATGAAAAGGCTCTGTTAATGAAATATTGAATGTTGTACTAGAGAAAAAATGCACACTAATACGTGGTTACAGTAATATTTCGAATTTTTTTATTTCCAGTAACTCAATCCTGATACTATTAGCTGTTATTTGAACTAGTACAAATCATGTTTTTTCAACTTTTTCTGCTTTTGACATAAGTTTTTGAGTACAACTGCGTCATGAAATCCCCCAGCGTTAGGTACAGGTGTGTTTACATGGCGTCTTATGTTTTTCAGAACCATGTCTTGAAACTTTCAGATTCGTGTCTTACGAGTATTAGTTGCATCGCCTTAAAACTGTCAAACATCTCGCGCGATTTGTAACTAATGAAGCAAAGCTTTCTGTTTACTTTGTACTTTTAATTGAAATTAATAAGTGTTCAGCGAATTGTTATTCAGTAGGTGATACTATCAATAAACTGATAATTAGAAAAGATTGATGGCGTCCTTTACAAACGAGATGGTAAACATTTACAACTTATGAATAAAATATCACTCAACTCTATGATTAGACAAAAATGATATTTACGTAGTATATTTTAATTTTCAGAATAAAATTACATGTAAAGATATTACGGTGATTATCTGGTCACAAATAATTTTTTGCAGCATGAATGTTTTGAGTCGTTGAATCCTCAAAATTACAATATTTATGTTGACGATGAAAATCGAGTTTTTGTAAGAAGGTGTACAATTTACTAGCATTTAAGCAATCATAATTGTATTCTGAAAAACTAGATGTAAACATAATTGTTGTAATAATGACAATTTCCAGGTAAAATTTTAAATAATTTGTCTGACATTGATGAGCATTGCTTAAATGCTAGTAAATTATACGCTAGGTAACTACTTTACTTGCTTTAAGTATAGATTTATTGGCTTTGTAGGAATACATATCGCCATATACACAGTGCACATTTTAATATAAGGAATACAGTCGAGATGGCAATACTGGCGATAGTAGTATATAATTTATAATACAACATTTAAACTCAAAACAATACAATAAGTACTTAACAATAGCTTAAGCTTACATATGCCCGTTACTCGCAGTTTTGTATAATTTGTTTGTTGATTCTCTTTCCCCCCCCCTTTTTTTTTTAAGAATATAACTTATTACCTTTACTATTGTACACACACACACACACACACACACACACACACACAATCACACACATACATAAATACACTTTTTTCCTTTTCTATTGCTTTGGGTTCAAGTATCACAAGCTTTAGAGTTAATAGGTTCGTTAAGCCCCCCCTGGCTCGGCTAGGCTCTCCTAACAAAATACACCCACATATAGGGAACCAAACAGAACTAGTTCCGTATATATAGGTATACCCCGCTAAGAGAACCGAACCGAACCAAAAGTAGCTTGAACAAACCTAATATGCGAGTAGACTTAGCATTAAAGAGAGTTCTTCAAAGTAGTATTATTTTTCAGCTTATAATTCAATTTGCGTATCGTCTATGAATTTTTTAATTGTATTCAGTAGAGGTAAAGTTAAGTGGCTTATAAGATCATATATGCTGTAGGGACCCAACAGCTTTTGTCTGTTCAAGGACTCGATAAATTCAATTCTTCCCTCTTTGTAATTTACATATTCGAAAAATATATGCTCCGCCGTTTCAGGTTCCCTACCACATTTACAGATGATTTCGTTGACTATTTTGTACTTTATTAAGGCGGTTTTCAATACGGTGTGATTGCACCTTAGTCTATTTATACAAACTATAATTTTTCTTGACATCTTATATTTGCAAAACCATGGTTCTTTCTCCTCAGACTTATAATAATTTTGGAAATAAAAATGGCCTTTTGTTCTCGCTATATCTAGACATCTCTTTTTGTTGTTTTCTATGCATATTTTTTGTATTTAAGTATGAGATCCGAGTAAGGAATCGCAATATTATTCGACCATCCACTTGTTGCAGCTTCTTTTGCGGCTTTGTCAGCATTTTCGTTACCACGTATTCCGACGTGAGCCGGGATGCAGAATATTTGAACATTAATATTTAATTTTTTAATCAGAAACACTTTGTCACTTATTCGCACTATCAAGGGCGACTCGTACAAAAGCCCTTTAGCCTTCATGAGCGCTTTTGCTATCCCCTGGGAGTCGGTGAATATTCTTAGAGTTTTACCTTGTAATTGCCCTGGGTGGGACATTGCACAGGCTAGGGTTTTATCAAGGGTGGAAATTATGCCAAAACACTGCTGTAAATATGGAAGAGAGATCTGGAAGCCTAAACGCCTCTCAAAATCTTCCTCCTCCGACCACGTAGCGTATCCTACTGTATGCACCGCGCTTGAAATTTCTATTTTAGAACCGTCAGTATAAACATCTATATATGTGCTGTTGTTACTATTTAAAATCTCGTTAAACATTTGAAAGCAATTTCCTGACGCCTGAATTTTTATTCCCTGCTCTATGCTACCGTCTATACCAGAAAAGAGTGAATCGTAGCTTATCTCGTATTTGCAGTATGTATTATGTCTCTCAATGAGTCCCTTCCTGTACCATACCTGATCATAGCATCTAGTTAGAAGTGAGTCTTGCTTGTTAACATTATATACAGGGTGTATATTATATTCGTTCTATACTGTCTATTACCGGATTATTGATGTAAGAAAGGTTTTTGAAAATATACTTATAAGCCAGAAATTCAAATCTGCTTGAAAGGTACATAATTTTTTATTCTGCTACTAGAACTTTAATAGGGGTGGTATTTTGATAGCCCATGGCTAATCTAATCGCGTTGTTTTGTATGATTTGCAGTATGTTCAGGTGACTCTCATTGCAAGGGGATATTAGAAACCCCCCATATTCTATTCTGGATCGTATCAAGGCTTTATATAGATGGAGAAGAATTTTTGGGTCAGACCCTCACCATACTCCTCTCAAGCTGCGAAGAATCATTGTTAGGAACATACATTTGGTTTTTACATTTTTTATATGTGGGAGCCACCCTAGCTTATTGTCCAAGGTCATCTCCAAGAAATTAACCGTACTGCATTGCTTTAACCCTACTCCATCTGCTTTGATCATCAGGCTTTTCAGGCCTCTTTGATTCTTGTTGAAAACGAGAAAACTTGACTTCTCCGGGGCTACAGCCAGGTTCCTCTCTCTCAACCAGGCAACGAGCTCTGCCACCGCTCTCTCCAAGATGTTAATGGCTCTCTGGGTGTCTTTGTCTGTAGTATAGACTACCAAGTCGTTTGCGAACATGATTATTTTTATGCCCTCTTTGATCAATTTAGATACAAAACTAGTATATATTGAGTACAAAGTCGGGCTCGAGCTACATCTCTGCGGCAAACCCACTTCTGCAAAGTTCTCACCGTCTGTTTTCAAGTTTACCGGTATCAGTCTTCTTCTATAGATTAAGTTTTTATAGAACCTTATGTATTTCCCTGGGATATCTAACTCTTTAAGATCGCTTAGCAGGATGTCTGGGATAACCGAATCAAAAGCTCCCCTTATATCGAGAAACAGAGCGGTCAGGTTTTTTTTTTCTACGAAGGCCTGTTGTACATCATTGACAAGAATCGTTAGATTATCTACACAGGATTTATTTTTCCTAAATCCGAATTGGCACGCTGGAATTAATCCTTTATGTTCTAGAAACCACGTCAGTCTTGAGTTTACCATTTTTTCAAAAAGTTTTAATAGGCAGGAAGCCATAGTTATGGGTCGAGCCTTGCTATTGTTACTTTTTGGTATAAACGCGATTAAGTAAGTATTCCAGTCTTCTGGGAATTCGCCCAGATTTAAAACGTCGTTAAATATATCTAACAAGGTACGCTTGTAAGCGTCCGGAATAAATCTTAAAATTTCATATGTGATCTTATCAGCTCCTGGAGACGTATTAATTTCAAATGAGTTTAATGCGCACTCAAATTCCTCAAGGGACAAAAGGGTTTCAAATAGGCTTAAGTCCTGATTAAAAGTTAAACTTTCCCTCACGTCAAACTCGAATGTCTCAAAATGCTGGGGTTAAGGTTTACACAGCGACTCCAAACACTCCTCAGAATTTTTGAGAAACCTTTGGTTCCCCAGAGACGAGTTATTTTTAGAGTAATCGTTCTTAAGAAGCCGTTCTTCTGCCGCCACCCGTTTGTATTCTATATATTTGTCTAACGTAACGTTATATTTAAGGGATTTAAATAAGGCCTTTCCTTTCCTGACCGCTCGGTCGCATTCTTGGTTCCACCAAATCTTTTTCATTTTTCGACCGTGTTTAGGGATTGTCGGCTCCCTGTTTTCATTGTGATTGCAGGTCTCTTTTCTCTTTCGTGCTTTGTGTGAGTTTTCTACTAATCTGTCCAGGTGGGTCGTGAAGTCTTTGTATCTGGATAAAATATCCGCGTTAGTAAAACTCAGTTGACTAAACCTTGGTGCGCTCACCGTGAGAAAATCCGACAGCCGGTCCCAATCCATGTTTTTCGTGCTACAACAAAAACTTTTTCTATGCACTTTTTCTGGAATTACGTTTCATTCAATTGTAAGTGGATGGTTAATCGCTCCCCCAGGGATCGTTTGATACCACCCAGCTAGCTTCCATTGCAACCCTACGGGAGGCGAAGGTAAGGTCAATGTATGAAAATTTTATTACACTTGGGTCATTTTGATCATGGTAGTAGTGAGTGTAATCCATAGTATTCAGAACAAAGAACTCGTCGTAGTCTAGTACCTCCGCCAGAATTTTCCCATTAAAACAGGAGTGGTTGCTACCCCAGTAGGGGTGGTGGCTATTAATGTCTCCCACCAATAAAAATTTTTCCCACCTACTAACTTCCGCTTTTAGTGATTCTACTTCCTCTCGCGTTAAGTTGTTGCCTGTGGTAGGCAATCTATAGCAGGCTGCTATACACAAGTCACCCTCTCCAGTGCGAACAGTAACAACCCCTATTTCTAGGCTTGATAGGTCCAGATCCCAGCAAAGCAAGTCAAAGATCAGTTCTTTTTTTACAAATATTGCGATTCCTCCTCTTCCTTCATCTGTTTCTCTGCAGAAATTGGCCATTCTAAAATTTTTAATATCAAATTTACTATTTGTTATTAGCCATGTTTCAATAATAATTATAACATCATAGTCCTGTGCAATGTTATGTATGTCTAGTTTGTTACTTATGCTTCGAGCATTCTACTGCAAAATTTTCATTCCAGAGTCAGTATAGTTTATGCTTTCGCTCATAATTGTTTTAAAACTCCTTTTTTTTCCTTTTTAATAGATGAATAAATACAGTGTATGTATACTGTAAAAAATATTTAAATGTATTTAAGTAGCAATAAATTGTGTAGGTTTGTATCGAGAAAAGAGAGACAATTTAACACTAAATAAAAGTACTAAAGCGAAAAATAAAAGTAATGATTATATAAACTTAAGCTTGTTTGCTGCCGTTGTTCTTCTCCTTTTCCTGCAGTTTTCTTTGTAGTCTTTCTGTTATTTTGTTGAGCCTGGATTAGTCCTGTTGTTCCTTGTTCACGGTTTCCCTTCGTGGCCTGCATAGATGAGCAGTTTTCTTCCCAGGGTTGGTTGGGGGTTCCAACGCCAGTTGGTGGTGCTGCATTTCGTTCTCCTCATTTTCCTCATTCCCCTGTTCATTTATATTTACACTTGGAACTGGCATCGTTTCGAACTTTGCCTCCAGGTCGCTGTAGTTGACTATCTTCCTCTGATTTATGTTTGAATTTTGCTTCTTGCTGCCCCTGTTCCCAATTGCTTGTTCAATTTTAGCAGAATATTCTTGTAGGACCTGGCTGTAGTATTTAATATTTGGGTTTGTTTGCAGAGTAGAAAAACTCTCTTCTGTGTTCAAGGGAATCCTTGGGTTGATCTGCGGATTTCAATCAGCGTTGATTCAACGTTGAAAACTATCGTAATTTAATTATTTATTGTTAAGTGGAAATTGTTTTATGAATTATTACGTTACAGAGTAACATAACATTCGAGGTAAATAATTTGAAACTTCGTAAGTAGAGTAAGTAATTTATTTCACTTTTATTTTTTTCTCATCAAATTCTTATTCTACAACAATAAAGTCAATTTACAAACTCGTTTCATGAGTTACTCTTAAGAGAATTTTTAAAATTATTTTTAATGATATAAATGTAAAAATGCAGTTCCACGTATACATTTCCAGACTCTTCTTGATTGTATAACAAAATACTAACTATACTTATGCCATAAGTAACTACAGATGTAATAACTAAAAATATTTATAAAAAGAGGTTAAGAAACATATTAAATTAACTTTCGTTACGTTTTGTCTAACTATCTAATTTTGTAGACAATTTTTTTTTAGAAATAACATATAATCTTATTTTCTTCAGCATCGATGTCATAAATAAATGTTTCTCTTAAAAGAAATAATAGTTTTTTACGATGTAAACATGATTAATGTAATTACATACATCCCTACAAATTTCTCTTTTTTTCTTTGACACCGAAGTTTTAATCAGCGTTGATCAACATTGAAATCAACATTGATCAACGTTGCGTTTTATCATTGATTTCAATATTAAACTCAACATCGATCAACGTTGATTTTAACATTGAATCAATGTTGATTTCAACGATGAATCAATATTGATACTTTAGATAAGGGATTTATTTGAGCACGTCAGAGCGAGAGAGATAGATAAGCAGACCTGACCTCTCTTTTGCTCTTATATGCTTAAATTTATTCCGTACAGTCAGTTTATTTCATAAGATTTCAGCTTTGTGCATACTTTCAGCATACCATAATCGCGTAAAATTTAAAAACAAAGTAACTCTTTGCACATGGTTATCACATACCTGTTTAGCTTTTCTCACCCCCCTATTAGGGCATTTTGACAACGAATATCGCTGTCGGAGGTAGTTACCTAGCGTAGACACTTGCTTGCAAAAAGTCGATTTTCATAGTTAACATAAATATTGTAGTTTTGAGGATTCAATGACTCAAAACATTAATGCTGCTAAAAATTATATGTGACCACATAATCTTCACAATATCTTTACGTGTAATTTTATTCTGAAAATAGAAGTATATTACAAAAATATCATTTTTGTCTCATTAGAGAGTCAAATCATATATTATTTATAGGTTATAAGTATTTACCATCTCTTTCATAAAGGACACCATTAATCTTTTCTAATTATTAATTTATTGATATTATCACCTACTGTAAAACAATTGGCTGAACACTTGTACATTTGAATTAAAAGTCCAAAGTAAACAGAAAGCTTTGCTTCATCAGTTATAAATCGCGCGGGATGTCTGACAGTTTTAAGGCGATGGAACTTATACACGTACGGCACGAATCTGAAAATTTTTTAGACATGGTTCTGAAAACCATAAGACGCCATGTAAACGCACCTTAGAAGGATTCAGTATCGGAATTTTTTCCCTAGATTGTATATATAGTTATACGAGCTTAGGGAGAACGTTCCGCGATATGTATAGGCAATTGGAGAAAAAATAAGACAGGGCTCAACAAAACCAGAGAATATAGAAACACGTCTCTTCGTGTATAGAAGGTCGGGCTAGGCCTAGGCTTGTTTTCACTTTTAACGTTAGTACTGTGCCTACGAGGAAAATGGCGTTAGGGTCGTACGTTAACTTAAGATAGTCGAGGATTCTGAGGATGGACGCCGAAGTAGGCGGACGTATGTTGTTTTATCGTGCTAAAAGATTAACTGATTATCGTTGACTTTGATTACCGTGATCGTGTGAAGTTTCTTTTTTGGCTGTGTGGTAAGTCGTTGGGACTTAGTGACTGTTCCTGTGCAGATAGTGGGTTGGTCTTGTGGTGATTCGTCCCCGCGTGCGGGTGGCAATGGTCGACATGCCGACTAATAAATGTGATGATAATAGTGGTGACATAATGGAAGTTGACCTAGGCGATAAAAAAAGAAAAAGTGAGTATTTGAAAGTAGATGCTCAGATCAAAGGCTCTAATGATGGGGAAATGAGTAAAAAAGAAATCAAGAGGCGAAAGAAGCAATAGCAAGAAAGACAGCGTGCTCAAGAAAAAATGGCAGCTGCCAGTACAAACGGTCAGCCCGAAAAATATGATGAAAGCGCTGAGATCAGCAGGACAGAAAAAAGTTTTAATCAATATGGAGAAAAAAATACTAATCTTCACACAAATATCTATGGCACTGACAACAAAGGTCCATTTACTGTATGGATAACTAAGCTTCAGCAAGACGGTAAAAAAATAAATAAAAATAGTGTTGGAGTAGTTTTAAAAGACAAGAAGCATATGTTTATGGTGGTCGAGCAAAGAGGATATCAAAATGTTAAGGTAGTGTGAAAGAATAAAGAGGAGACCAACAAGATCATTCAGAATACCACGCTAGCTCAACATAACCTTAAAGTATTTATTCTTACTTTTCGCCGAATAAGGAGGTATAATTAAACATATTCCTTCTGACCAATCAGAAAAAAGGCTCTATAATGAGCTTGAATCAGAAGTTGAAATTATTAGTGTGAAAAGACTTAATATGCGTAATAAATTGCCAACAATGATAATAACAAGTGGATTCTCAGTGAAACGGTCACATTTGAGGGTCAGGTACTGCCACATTACGTTATTTACGATACATTTAAGTGGAGCCTTATGTTCAGAAACCTGTGCAGTGTTTCAATTGTTTTGAGTTTGGTCACGTGGCAAGGAGATGCGATCCAGATCCTGATAAAGTTAAATACAAGGTATCGTGCATCATGTGTGGAAATAAGAAACATTAGAGCTCGCCTTGTGAAACATATCTAAGGTGTAAAAACTGCCCGGGAGACCACAAGAGTATAAATAAGAGTATAAACAAGAGTATAAAATCTTAATCTTGATAGCTTGGAAATTAGAGCAATTTCTATTCGTACCAATGGGGGGAAATGTGTATAGTCGCCTGCTATAGAACTCCTATAGCAGGTAATACCTTAACTCAGAGAGAACTGACGTCATTGTCTTGTAAGATTAGTACTTATGGTAAATTTATTTTGCTTGGAGATTTCAATATTCATAACTTTCTATGAGGAAGTACCAGGACTTGTCTGAATGGTAGAGTGTTGGCTGGAAGTCTTGACTTTGATGAATACTTCCTTCTAAATACCAATGATCCAACATATTTTTATTATGATTATAATCATAGTTCTTGAATTAAATATTCAAATATAGATTTGACTTTGGCATCTATGAAAATAGCATTAAATTCTAGTTGGCAAGTGGGTGAAGATTCTTGGGGAAGTAATTACTTTCCCATTACCTTAGAAATAAGTGTAACTATTGAGAAAGTAAACTGAGAAGTACATAAATATAAAAATAAGAAAACAAATTGGGAGAGGTTAACCGAGTCTCGCATGAGTCAAGCTAGTGAATTTAATAAAAGTGAATTTACAAATCTAAGTATACTTGATAGATACAAAATTCTTTAGCAATTTTTAATGAATGTATAGTTAAATCATACCACCCTATTAACCAATCTAGTAAATAAAATTTCTATGTAGCATTAAAAAGAAATAGACCACCAAACAAAATATGGTGGAATGATATTTGTTCAAAAGCAGTTAGATTAAGGAAAGCTACCTTTAAATCGCTCAAGTATAGAGTAACAATAGAAAACTTGATTAATTTCAAAAAAGTAGCTGCAAAAACAACACGTACCTTGAAAAATGAAAAAAAGAAAGCGTTTCAATCATTTGTTGAAACAATAGGTCCAAGTATCCTAACTAACAAAGTATGTGGAAAACTATAAAAACCCTTAAAAAGGCTGGTCAAAAATCGATTTCTTCTATTGGTAACGCAAAGTTTATATGTAAATTTATTTAACTACTTGGAGAAGTATGATGAGTTTTTTAATAGCCCTTTTTCATATCAAGAGTTTGAGGTTGCTCTTGAATTTGGGAAAGAGAGCTCGGCCCCAGGGTATGACAAGATGGATTATAGAATCCTTAAGTTAATCCCAGAATTCTATGAGCGTGTACTTGTAGATATATTTAATGACCTCATAAATGAAGGGCTATTTCCTAAAGATTGGAAAAAAAATCTATTAGTCTTTATTCACTCTCAGGGTTGTAGTAAAGCTCGGCTAATAGATATGGCGTCATGTATATTAAAACTTTTAGAAAAAGTGGTAGTTGGCAGAGTCACTTGGTTTGTAGAGCATTGTGGTCTTATTCCAGGTATGCAAACTGGATTCCGTAAAGGTAAATCGTGTATGAATAACCTTACTGAAAAAACTAGTGATATTTAAAAGGCTTTTTATAAAAAGGAAAGTGTAGTAACTGCATTTTTGGACATTAAAAGTGCCTACAATAGTGTAGTACCAGATATAATGCTAAACGATTTGGTGGAGTTAAGTTTATCAAAAAAATATATGCAGTTTTTTCAAAATCTAATTCATAGTATGTAAATATCAATGTAGAAAGTGACCATCAATTAACGAAAAAAGTAGATGTTCCTCAAGGGGGTGGGTCTAGTCCCTTCTCTCCATATACACTAGGTTTCTCGATAGTCTTATAGAAAATGGAGTAAAAATTATATTGTTTGCTGATGACGTTGCTGTATATGTAGCTCATAAAGATATCCAACAAGCTGTCATCATTCTAGAAAGAGAAATAAGTAAATTGTATGGAGCTTTGTATGAAAAAAACTTAATTTTGGCCCCTAATAAATGTAATTTATTGATTTTTAGTAAAAACAAAGTTAAAAAAAGTAACATGTATATAAGAATAAATGGTACTATTATAGAGCCAAGTAAATGGTTAAATTCCTAGAAATGTGGCTAGATTCCAAGCTCAATTAGCTACAGCACATAAATCATACAAAAAATAAGTGCCAATTCCCTCTGTCTATCGTTAGAAGCTTAAGAGGAGTGTGGTGGGGCGCTGATCCTAACACGCTTCTGACCTTGTATAAGTCGTTAGTAAGATCTAGACTTGAATAGGGAGGATTCCTGATATTACCTTATAGAAATAGTCATTTTTTTATATTGCAAAAGGTACAGAATGCAGGAGTTTGAATAGCCTTGGGATACAGAGGATCAAGCCCTATCAATACCATCGTAGCAGAATCAGGAATAGAGTTCCTAGAGTGTAGGTTTGATTACCTTGGGTATAGATTCTTATTGAAAAATTTGTCCATTTTTCCAAACAGAGTATTTCGATCATTTGAAGAGGTCCCTGAAATATCAGATCACTCGATTTACTGTCATAACCATGTTAGACCTAGAATTGTAAAATGTTATGAAAGTGTTTGGTAGAGGGAGGAATTAATTTTCAGATGAGAAATGTTATATTTTTATTTATTTTTATTTTACTTACATACCCCACTGGGGTTGGTAAGGAAGAACGGGTTTACGAATCAACTACCTGTACTCCTTTTACAATTCTTTTGACTTTAACTTACTCTAATTACTTCTATTTTCAAGTTATTTTATTTTTATTTTAAATTTTGGTTTCGTAGACCATGTCTAACTTTAACCTATTTTTTGACTGTCACTAATCACAAATTGTTCTCTTTACCTATACTTGTACTTTACTTTACTTTATTTTATCTATTCTCACTTTACTTTACTCGAATCTCGTCTTAACACCGATGCAAAGACTCAGATGTTCAAAAATTAAAATTCACAAACAAAATTAAAAGAAATTTCAAAAATTCAGAAATTCAGAAAATTGTTAAGATTCCAAATACTTAGAATATTCAAAATTAAATAATTCAAACTAAATTACTTACAACTAAATTACTGTTAATTATCACAAAAATTCCAACATTATATAGCACTTATTTAGGCACTTATTAAAATGATCAAAAATATTTCTCTCAGTCTATTATATCCTAACTAAATTCTGTTAACACTTTTTCACTAGCCTCTGCATGGCTGACCACTGACTTAAGCACCACTGACTACCACTTTTTCCTCACGCCCTTAGCCACTTCCTACCACTTCAGACTTCACTTCCACTCTCCTCTGTCGTGTATGTCTCTGCTCTCTTTAGGACACCTCTCATCACTGGCCCTATATTGTCCTGTTCAGCCTGTTGCCACTGCCCTCCTTTCTGCCCTCTCTTCTCGCTCCTTGCCTTCCCTGCTCCTCTCTCCTTGGGCGAGCCTCTTCCGTTTATCTCCCAGTTATACCTTCGAGCTTTCCTTTTGCACTTCTTGCTTCTTGCTTCTTCACTATCTCCTTCATATCTTTCTCCACATTCCATGCCCAGCTCTCCCAGAATTTATCTCCCTCCTCGAGCCATTCTGACCTTTCTTTAATTCCTGACAGCTTCTTGTTTATTTCCACTACATCCGTCTCTCTCTTTTTCTCCAATCTCTGCAGCCTTTCCTCGACGATCTTCCTCTCCCTTTCTCTCTCTTTTCCTATGTTCGTAGCAAATGCTTTGACTCGAAACAGCTCTCTTTCCACCTCTCTCATTCACTCGCCTAGATCGTCTTTCTCATCTTTCTCCAGCATCTTCTTGATCTCCTTCTTTCTTTCTCTCTCCCAGCTTGCTTGCCCGTCCATCCTTTCTTGTCTACTTTACTATCGTTCTGCACACTTGCTTGACTCGTTACTCTGCGGTTCTCTTACCACGTGCTTATGCTGGTTGGCCCGTGACTTCTTCCCGCTCTCTTCTCCTTTCTATATAGGTCTGTTCTGCTCTGCTTCTTGCTGTACCGAATCACTGCTCTTTTCTTCACCCCTGTGGTTGGAATCGCCCTCCTTACTTTCCTCGCTGGGCTGAACTTCCTTATCCCGCGTAGTATTTCCTAGCGCCTGTCTTCTCCTCCTCTCTATCTCTTTAAGAATCAGAAGGCCTCTTCCCTTCTCATCTAGTGCTTCTTTGGCTGTATAGCCAGACTTGTATTTTTTACTATACTGTACTACGTACTGTATTGACTCTGCCTCCTTGTTACATAGTCTGCATTGTTTTTCTCTCTCTCCCATCCAGTGCTGTATGTTTTTTACCTCATTACCACATCTAAACCTTGCAATCATTATTTTATTCTTTGCCTCTAGGTGTGACCTTGCATATTCGGGCATGTCTTTTGATTTCGTTAGTAACTCTTTATAGAATGTATTGTATCTCGACTCCTCTATCTTTTTCCTTCTCTGTATCTTTTCTTCAGCTTCGAGGTTTCTTTCTACCTGTATGCACAGTCTGCCTTCTCTTCTAAGCTCTTCTACATCTTCTTTGCATCTCATAGTCCTCTCCAGCGTTTCTCTTCTCAGTTTCGCCCAGTATCCTGCTTGCGTGTGTGACCCTACTCTCTCCTTCTCTTTGATGCACTCTTTTACTAGTTGTTTTTCTGAATTTCTCGCTTACTCTTCGTACCTTACTGCTCTCACTGTTGCTTTGTTTCTGCAGCTCCTTTGTTTTGTCTCCTCCTGTAATATGTTATTGGGCGTGTTTCTATCCAACCTTAAAATCCACTTTGCATATTTCCTTCTGGGCCCCTCCATACCGTCTTCCTCTTTGTAGCTCCATATCTCTGCTCCAAATAGTTATATACTCTCTACCAATGCATCATACATCTTGTATCTTCTTCCTAGGTCTTCTCTGAAAATTCTCTCTCCAATGCTCCAGGTCTTTTTCATAGCTACCATTGCCTTTTTCTTTCTCTTTCTCAGATGTTTGACTGCCTTGCCATTCTTTTGTAAGGCATAGCCTAAGTATATAAATTCTCCCACTTCCTCTATCCGTTCATCATTCCACTTCCATATTCTACTTGCTTTTCTCTTGGATTTCTCAAACACCATTATTTTTGTCTTTTCAATGCTTACTGTTAGGGCCTTTTCTTTGTATATATTCTGAACTGCTTCAGCATATCTCTCATGCTCTCCTCGTCTTCTGCCAATAGCACTATGTCATCTGCGTATATTATTGTTCTAACCTTTTTCTTACCTATGACTGTACCTCCTACTCTTTTGCTTTCTAAAAACTCTTCTAGGTCTGCTGTATATATATTAAACAGCGTTGGGCTCATTGGGCATCCTTGTCTAACACCCTTTACTGTTCAGAACTCTTCTGAGATCTCGTTTCCCACTTTAACTTTGCAGCATGTTTCTTCATATATTTCCAGAACTCTCTTGTTCAGCACCTTGTTGTTGTTTAATCTTTCTAGACTTTCTTTTAATTTGCTCCTGTTTAGGCTATCAAACGCTTCTTTTAAGTCTGCAAAGCAGGCGTACATCTTGCCTCCTTTCTTGCTTAGTCTCACGTCTTCTGCGTGGTTGAGTATGTAAATCGCATCTGTCACTCCTCTTCCTTTCCTAAAGCCAAACTGGCTCTCTTGCAGCTTATGATCTACTTCTTTTATCAACCTGTCTTAAGCAGCCCTGCGTATATTTTGTAGGATGTGTCTAGCAGTGTGATCCCTCTGTAGTTTTCTACTCTCTCTTTCTCTCCTTTCTTAAATATCGGGAATTTGAGACCTGTCTCCCATCGTGCCGGTATGTTTCCTTCCTTCCATATGTTTTGTAACAACTCAAAGAAAGCCTCCCCTATTGACACTGGCATCTTGCCAGTTTCGTCTTCCCCTGGTGCCTTTCTATTCTTCAAGTTTCTTATCATCTTAATTACTTCTTCCCTCGTAAAAGGTTCCTCTGTCGCAGGCCCTCCAATTCCTGTTTCTCCCTCATCTACTAGTTTCTCTGTCGTTCTTCTCTCTTTGCCTCCCAACCTTCTGGCAAAGTGTACCTTCCAAGTATTTAAATCGATCTCTCTGCATACCTCCTGTCTCTCTCTTCTGTATTTGTCTATGTACTGCCATGCCTCCTTTTCTGTCTTTATCTGTCTGATCTTGTTCAACTCTTCTGCCTTACATATTTCTTTCTTTTCTGCGCATCAACTCCTATATTCTCTCTTTCTTATCCTGTATTTTTCTTGGTTCAGCTCACCTTTTCTCAAGTCCCTTAAGGTTTTTCTCAGCATTATCTTCTGTTGGTCCCACTCTTTGTCATGCCATGGTCTTTTCCCTAATATCACCTGTTTCACCACCCTCTCTACTTTGGGTATGGCTTGTTCGACCTTGTCGAATATTTCTTGCATCCTGTTGTCATTGCTGCTTTCTTGTGCCTTACAATTTTCACACTTCTTATGATAGGTCTCTGTAAGCTCTTCATTCTATAACCTCTCCTTCACAACCCTACCTGACGTTGAGTCCCCCTCCTTTGCCACCTCCTCCATTGGCTGACCTGTCCTTATTTCTGCAACCAGCGGAAGGTGATCAGAGTCGGCTCTTGTTCCTATTGTAAACTTCTCAAGTTTCTCCCCCCCCTCTGGGTTAGTTAAAATGTAGTCAATCGTGCTGCGGCCACTCTCCTATATATATGTATATTCTCCAGTCTCTTCTCCTGTCCCATTTATTATTGCCCATCCTCTCTCTTCTAATTCATTCACCAGGGTCTCTCCCTCACTATTCACTACACTGTCTTTTGCTTTCCTGATTATTGTCTCACCTTCTGGATCCAGCGGGCCCCCCAGGCTGCCTGTACTCGCGTTCCAGTCACCTCCGATCAGAAGCTTCCGTCCTGGTTCCCATTTATCCTCTTCTAGTGTTCTCATCGATTTTTTCACCCCCTGGCTGTCCACTAATATTATTTTCCACTTTTCACTGTCCACTGACCCTGTCCATCTTAGCACTTTACTTCCCACAAATTCACAGATTTCACTTTTCACCAAACTCATTTTCCTTACCCCGTATAACATACCATCGCTCACTCTCCCTTTCTTATGCTCTCTGACTGCTTCTGTATGCCACCATTCAAAGTTCCTGCTTAGCTTGCTCTTCAGTTTGCTCCACTCTTTTACTTCCGTCCAAGTTTCTGTTAGCCCTACCACGTCAAACTCCTCTATATATCTCCAAAAATCATTGTCTTTATTTGCTAAGCCAGCCACATTCCAGAAACACACCCTGACCCTTCTCCCTTCTCCTCCCTCTCCCCCTATTTCCTATGTTCTCTTCTCTGACTCTCTTTCTTCTGCTCTCAGACAACTGGCTCCTTCATCCCATCTGAACCACTTGTCTCCTAAACAGCACTTCATGTAACCGACCTTTGTCTTGAGACCTTCGTCTTTCTTCTCTCTTGCTACATCTCTTATGTATTTCTGGATCTCTCTCTCTCTCTTTCTGTTAGATCATCGTCTATATACACTCCTTTGTCTAGATTCCTCTTGTTCTTCATGATTTCTATTTTGTCTTCCATGCTGTTCAGTTTCACTAGGACTCTGTCTCCTGTCTTCTGACCTTTTCTACCCCTGAGTATGAACGCTGTTTGGACTACCACCTTGCGCCTCGCCGTGCGATCTAAGAAGTCACCCACTTCTTCTGTCAAATTCTCCTCCACAAACTGCTGGTCCTTAATGATGACATTCAACTTATTCTTTTCTCTCTCTCTCTCTCTCTCTCTCTCTCTCTTGTCGCTCTCTATCTCCAAAGTCCTGATTCTTTTCACCAACTCCCCTTCTCCCTCCATTCTGCTATGATCCCTTCTAGTGTGTCATCTAGTTTCTGCGTCGTCGTCCTTTCTAACTTTTCCAATCTTTCTCCAATGCTCCTCTCTAGTCTCTCCACCTAGCGTGGTTGTGACTCCTCCTCCAGAAGTTTCTCATGCTCCTTTTCTTTGTCTTTCTTTGTCTTGCTGAAACCTGCCTCGAGAATCGTCTGTTGCCCCGCTGGTGTTGTAACGATCGTCCCGGTCTTGCTGGGCACGTTGCCTGTACGTGTGTTAGTCGTGCTCCTTGTGTTCGTCTTGCCTGTACGTGTGTTAGTCGTGCTTCTTGTGTTCTTCTTCTCGTCGTCTTTCATGCCTGCTGTGGAGAAACCTAACCTCGTTATTGTAGGTTAACTCGTTCTGTGACTTCGAGTCTCTTTATTCTGATATCTTTCCTGTTGCTGTGCCTCCCGCTTCTCTCTCACTCGTATTTTATGTTGGTTCTTTTTCCCTTGTGTCCTAGACCTTTTGTTCTGCGGTTCTTGTTATTATCTTGTGTACAATTGCTCCGCAGCTTGTACTCACGTGCGTCTCCTACCAGTGCTAAACCCGAACCGAAGCATACTCCAAAACTAATATCCACGCTTACACTGCATGTAATAGCTACCACGTTGCACTCTTAGTTAACATGTTAGCTATTTCAATTTATTCTTCTATTTCCACCACATATAAAATAATTGCACGCACGCACAGTCAAACACATGACACAAACGTGAGTTAATACTTTTTTTTTTTACATTTTTGAACAAAATAGTACAATACGTTCGTTTTAATCAAGAAACACGTTGTCGAGTCCGCCATACTCTACCACATTAACGACGCCCACTCAACGCATTTACTCAGAAATCTTACTAATATATAAAGCAAAGTCGCTAAAACCGTTGTAATCGCGAACCGCGAAAACTACTGAACTGATTCATCATACTTCCTAGATGGTTTTAGTATAGTTTTTATCTTAAAAAATTTGATAACAATAGCAATTAATGAGCTCAAAGTTTTGCAAAAATACGCCAGCTTTCACTTTAGTTCAGTAAAATCCGCTAGGTGGCGTTGACATAAAATCTAAGCTACCTGCAACATAATTAAATAAAAGTGGTTACAATAGGCCGGAGCGTATCGATATTGGTATAGTCGAGCTTCGGCAGTTCAACAAGCTGTATAAAGAATGCTGGTGATGATTCTGCAGCTGGGTATCCCAGTTACGGACGACACTCATCTCTAAAGGGGAAGGGACTCAAGTGTCCCTTCACCCTGAATCTCGACGAGTGCGATAAAAAAAAAAAAATTAATTCCAACCGATGCTATCTCTGCCACAATACCAGGAGACATATCTAGCCAGAGCACAATCTGCACCAACTCTTTAGAGTTGTGTGGCAGTCCCACGGGTCCCACCATCCCACCTGGTGTAGTTAGAGAATTTGTGGCCACAAATGTAAGCAAGGGAAAACAGCTCTGAGGGGCACGGGAAGCCACAACGGCTACCTTCTTAGTCGTCGCGTTCCCAACGCGCTTACCCACATGTTCCCGTCTAACGATGAGTGGTTGGTTATCCGGGGAACGACCCGAGACGAAATATTCTTTGGTTAGCGGCATACCTCCCTCCATCACAGTCTCCGTACATCGAGACTCCCAAGGTAAGAATCAAGCAATCCGTAGCCAGCTCTTCATCATCAGGAATAATAATAAAGAATAGCCTGGAAGTTTCACCACTGGCGCTTTTTAGGGCCATTATAAGTATTAACGTTTCCTACTTAACCATCAATTTCATTGGTTCTTTTTAAGATCCACCTAAGTGTAAACTACCTTGCCAACAAATACATTTTTATAACCATTTCCGGAAGCGATTCGTCGACTAAAAGATTATATTAACTAAAGACGGGCACTATTAAACCAAGTCAGCTATTCACTTGCAGACGTCACCTGCGGAGTTGTTCTTCGCAAGGCTGGAAAACCCGGTGACCGACGACTCTATATTACCCTCTTGGCTCTAAGCATTCAACCAGAAATCACCGATCCTCTCCAAGGTCTGCGCTGGGCAAACCTATAACAGCTATGAAGGAAAAAAAACTTGAGCCAACGGGACGGCCTCCACTGGACAAGTATCAATAACCAATCTCCCCATCTAAGATCACCAAAACAACTGAATCTGCAAATAAAAAGGTGCTTTAGACATCATTGTCTTCGACGTTATACCGGGAGACGTTGGGAAAGAGCACTACAACTAGCCCCAAAGCTTCGGACTTTGTAATTTTTTTCCCAATCAGTCACGGTCTTCAATAGTAAGCCAGAGAAGATCACCCTGAGGTATCCAGGCAGTGGCAATTGCTGTTAACTGCAGTCAAGAAAGTGTTAACTCAGGAAGCTCACCGGTCTTTTTTAGGGCCATCGGACGTCGAACTACCTAGCCAACAAATGTATTAAAATTAACAAAGTTGACTGAAAATAGCCTTTAGGGGTCATAAAAGTCGTAAGCATGCCAATAGTCGCAAAAGGGTTTATTGGAAAGAAAACTTCAAATGTATCTAATGAATAAAATTTAAGGTGTCAAGAAACTGACGCAGAAAATTTATTGAGATTGAAACAGCAGCGTCAAAATCGACAACTTAAGAGTCCATTACGTGAGAGATCAGCTTTTCATTGTACCCTTACAGGAATCTCTGAAATCTTTAAAGATCCTACTTCAGATTTTTAAATAAGTAGAAAATGTATTTCTGTTTTTGTGGCAAAAAAAATGTAGGGTTTAATGTCCAGGACTTGGTTGCTCTGGTACTAAAATTGTGAGATATGAGAAAAAAAATTTTTTTTTTAATATAAATTTTTTGGGGGTTTAAAATCTTAACAGCTTTAAAAAATAGCCCTTTTTGCGAATTATACAGAAGAAACTGTAAATCAACAACTTCTTATGGCCATCGATTATTTTATGGCATAAAGAACGCGCGGTACTTTTCAGCATAATTATTTTTTTGAATTTTCACACTTTATTATTTGACCAAATAAACTATATGGATTCCGAAAAAATATGTTTTTAATAAGAAGATTTTGTTCTGAGATGTATCGGGAATATGTGTAAAATTTTCTAACTAAAAATGTTTCACATTACATGTCAACACACTAAGGTGTTTTATTTAGTAAGTCTCGGGTGAAGCCGAGACGGGGGGCTGCTAGTGTTATATAAATACGAAATTGCATATAATTTCTTATTCTACAAGCCATTGGTTAATTTAAGAGATGGTTTGGAAATTAAAAAATCTCCAGATCCGTGCTCAGTATTCTGACATTTCAGACAAGTCTTTAAGAATAGTTCACACGTGGCAGTATGTACGGATGGGTCCAAGACAGAGAATAAAAATAAGTCTGAAACGGGGTATGCAGTGTGGTCTCAAAACTCAGAATTCGTTGAAGCTAAAAAATTGTCAGAATAGACGTCAGTTTTCTCTGCTGAGTGCATGGACATGTTGGTAGCTATTACTAAGATAATCAAATGTACAGAATCAAATATTTTTGAAATGAATAAGTTGATAATTTATACTGACTCGCAAAGTATTGTCGCATCTCTAAAAAAAACTAAAGATTTAGAAGTGGAGTCTCATTTGATGATTTAAATAAGACATGAATTATTTAAACTTAATAATAAAAATATTTCTGTAGAAATCTGTTGGATCCCTGCTCATGTAGGTATCCATGGAAATGAGATGGCTGACAAAATAACTAAAGAGACAGCGAAGTTGGGTGATATGGCTAATGCTGAAATACCCTGTACAGATATATATCTAGCTTACAGAAGAATATGTAAAGATCAAAATAAAGAAAAGATAAAAAAAGTTGTTAGTGACGGAAAAAAAGGAGAATTCTACTTTTATAATTTTCATAATGATAGATGTAAACCATGGTTTAAAAGTCTTCATTTATCAAGGAAAACTATTTGTAGTATAAATCGACCAAGAAGTAAACATAATTCCCAAAAAAGTTCGCTGTATGAAATAAAAGCTGTTAATTCTGAAATGTGCGTATGTGGTAAAGGACCACAGACTGGTCATCGTGTATTCTTTCAATGGTAGCTGTGTAAAGAACAAAGAAAAAAAGTGATTAAAGATTTGTATAAATTAAAACTCATAGGACCAAACTATATTTATGTATTAAATGATAATATTAATCCGCAAATCAGAAATACTGTAATAAGTAGATTCATAAGCGATATAGGACTAAAGATTAAACTACACAATATAGTAAACTTAAACTTAACAACAAATAGTACAAGTTGGTTATTAAAAAATAATATAGCTGTATCTAATTAATGTTATTGAAATTCAAATTAACGTTTTGTTGAAGTAGTGAAATCTTGTAAGTTACTGTACTGTAAATTACTCTATATGTATTATACCTGACTATGTATTTTATACGAATGTCAATAAGCACAATTAAACTTAAACTTAAGACAGTTGACCCTAACGCTATCTCTCTCATGGGTACAGTACGTTGAAAGTGAAAAGAAGTCTAGGCTTAATCCGACCTTCTATACATGAAGGGATATGTTTTTACATTCTCTGCGAAAACCCTGCTTGTTTTCCTATGTATAGTGGGGAATGAAAGAACTTTGTACAGGTTAAACTTGCGTTTTCGCACTTTCAAAGAAAAGGTTTAGTCTGCAAAATATTAATTCAGTTAAGAAAAATGGCTAAAGTATTGTCATCTCCTCAAAAACATGTTATTAAAAGGCTTTTATCTCATTACAATTGCTGAACATGTAAAAAAAATAAAAATAGAATTGTACCGATGAGGCCTGTCTTAATTTTCCCCAATTGGCTATATATATCGCGAAAGTCACGTGACCTATGAGAATCGCAGTATTGCAGAAAATTAGCCGTTAAATTTAAAAAATAAAGAAAAGTCACAAAAAGGAATTTCAAGAAAAAATTTGATGTAGGCATTTATAAATCATAATAAGCTAAAACAAACATAATTACAGTAATAAAATAATATTTAAGCCGTGATTTTAACGATAACTGGAGATTCAGTGAACTTCAGATAAACAAATATTTTCATAAGCTTGGGCCTTGCAGAGATACAATAAGTTTCTAAAATCATTATTGATCATAAGAGTAATAAGAAGTATGATTTCTTTATTAATAAATAAATGTCATATTGCAAGATATCATGCTCATACAAAATATGTACTGGATTACATTTGTACATATGACACATCAATTCTGCTGCTTAAAAGGTGTCTATAAAGGTAGCGTAGCCTAGTCATAGGGCCATAATAAAACTTACACCATATTTTTTTGCCAAAGAATTGATTTTTTTGCCATAACCGTTTCCGAAAAACAATGGTCCTGCTGACAGGAGGCTTAAGTCAGCGTAGCCCACGCGATGTCTCCGGATCTCTTATACTTATCAAAACGGACTTTAGGAAATAATTTTTAGAACGAAGTTCTTTATGTCGCGTTACTCGGGGGGCTGGAATTTTAGAACCGACAGATTTTTTTTTTCTTGAAACGAAAGTCTACCCAGAGTCTCTTCCTCTCAAGTTTCCCCCTTACCCCGTCCCCCTCACTAACTATTCTTCATACACTTCTCCTATCCCCACTATATATGTATATCTGCCAACCATGCCGTGTTACTCTTCTACACACCTTTACCCACCATTCCCCCTCACACTCCCAAGCAATTAATTTTTTAACAAATTTTAATTTTATTCTCCCACAACAATTTTTCTTGGACTTTGAATTTTTTTCTTTTACAATTCTAAAAAAAAAAAAAAAAATTAAAAAAAAAAAAAAAACACTTTCCAATAAAGGGATTTGATCCCTCGACCACCTGCATTTGAGTTCAGTACCTTACCCACTCTGCTACGAGCGCTGCCGACTAGGGAAACTCGGTTTCTTGTACTTATGGTATGGTTCGTAACTATAACATTCCATTTTTAAATGTATTCACTGATAATACATTCAATTATGTATTTGTTTTATTAATTGTGTATTTGTTTTCTAAATAATACATTCAAAACAAAAAAAAAAAAAAAAACAAAAAAAAAATTTAATTAGCATAAATATGGTTATGTAGATTAAACATAATAAGGCGCGTTATTACGCATCAGATATTTGTATTTTATGCATTTGATGCATAAAATACCGACCGATTTTTATTAAACCTGAGGTTTTTTTTGGCATTGCAGTAATGCTACTAATTACTGTTATAAATAAATAATTTTATAAATAAATACATTATTAAAATAAAGGGAGTACAAAAGAATGAAAAAAAAAGTAATGAAATTAAATATGAAAAAAAAAAGAATGATGTATGAAAAAAAAGGGAACGAAAAAAAAAAGATTAAATATGAAAATAAGAAAGAAATTAAATAAAGGAAATACAAGAAAATAAAAAAAAATGTAATTAAATGAAATATGAAAAAAAATAAAACAAGAAATGAAAAAAAAAAATAAAACAAGAAATAATGAAAAAAATGAAAAAAAAATGTAATAAACTAAAATATGAAAAAAAATAAAACTAGAAATATAAAAAAATAAAACAAGAAATAAAGAAAAAAAAAAAGAAAATAAATTAAAAAAAAAAAAACAGGGGGGATAAATGGGTCATGAGACCCACGGTAAGAACGAAGTTCTTTAAACATGAGATGGGTATGGACACAATTTCTCAGGTAACAAGGGGGTCGCTAGACCTACAGAAAGAACGAAGCTCTGTAATCGTTAGTACTGCATTCATGTTGTTTACTAAAACAAAAACTTGAAAAACGAATAAAAAAAAAAAAAAAAAAATATTTTACTACTCACGATGGTTGAATTTTGTGAGTACTGTATTTATGCACGACGTTCTGTCCCATCTTCAACCCATCCCATGTTTAAAGAACTTCGTTCTTACCGTGGGTCCCATGACCCATTTATCCCCCCTGTTTTTTTTTTTTTTTTTTTTTTTATTTTCATTTTTTTTTTTTCTAATTATTTGCTACTTTTGTAGCAAAGAATAAATTTTATTGCCGCTACCATCATTGAGTAACGGTGGTCCAGCTGACTGGAGACCCAAGTCAGCGTAGCGAACGCGATGTCTCCAGATCTTTTACACTTATCAAAACGGGCTTGAGGGCATAATTTTTTGCTAATTATTTGCTACTTTTGTAGCAAAGAATAAATTTTTTTGCCGCTACCATCATCGAGTAACGATGGTCCTGCTGACTGGAGACTCAAGTCAGCGTAGCAAACGCGATGTCTCCGGATCTCTTATACGTATCAAAATGGGCTTTAGAGCATTATTTTTTGCTAATTATTTGCTACTTTTCTAGCAAAGAATAAATTTTTTTGCTGCTGCCATCATCGAGTAGCGATGGTCCCACTTGAGGTTCAAGTCATCATAGCCACCGCTGTATTTCTAGACCTGTAGTATCAATTTGAATAGGATTTGCGGGATATTCTTTTGCTAGTTATTTGGAAACAGTTGTTATAAAAAAATGCTAATTACTAAGTTGCCAAGAAGCTAATCGCGTTTAATTTTCAATAGAAAATCCAGCCATAAATAGCGTAACACAATTGTTCTATACGAAATGTGCATTTTTTCAACGGTATGGTTGAACTTAAAACTGTATTGACCTTTTAGCCCATCTATGTCTTTTTGCACAAATGGCTATTTTTTAGAGTTTCTAACTAATACTTCTTTATGAAATCGGGCAAACTCCTCCAAAACAGTATACCAATTTTAAAGGATATCGAAAATACAAAACTAGAAATTTATTCGATCCGATAATTCAATTACGCTTTTAAGACTAACAGTGCCGTAGGTCTGAAATTTGAAAATCTTTCAGTTACTTACATAAGCTTCTTTTTTATAATGCATTACGTTACTGAAAAAATTTTATGCAAGTTAAGTGTGCATAAAAAGCTCGTTTTTCATAAATAAAACGCGAAATTTCCCACCATTTTAAAGTAAATTTCATTACTTTCGAATGAATGTTTTATTATATGTATGTACAATAGTGTAAAAATAATATATATATATATATATATACATATATATTAAAAGAAACAATCTTTTAGTTTCATTATCTTGAAAATAAACATCTGATTTTTTTTAATGTTTAGGTGGACAGAGATTTCTTAATCTCCTTATGATTTTTGTACAGTACTTTTGAGATAACACAGTCAGTTAAAGATATTATGAGTAACATTTTAAGAGGACTATTTGCATACAAATTTGTAAGTTAGATATTCATATAGTTAGAAAAGACCTTAAGAAGCTTTTTTTCTAAACTTTTATTTATTACATTTTTAAAATAACTCATAATTATTTTAATTATTTTCTTCAACCAAAAAAAGTAACTCATTAAATATTTAATTTTAAAAAATGAGAGTCACGATGCCGTAATTGCTTATTTGTTTTTGTACTCAGACACTGTTTTAGTAAAAAGGTTTCTTGAAATTTAGGACACGATTAAGACAATACATGCGTTTAAGCAGAGTTCATACGTTTGTATGGTCTTTAAAATTATGAGTCAATGCTCTAATTAGGTATACACAAGTACTTATTACTATTTTTTGTTACTTACATACTTTTTCAAAAAAATTTAAAGGTGTTTGAGACCTAAATAAGCTTTAGATTTAGATTTAATGCATTAATAGTACATTATTTACCTAGGTAAGAAAAATTACTCGTGACCTGGAACATTATTCATTTCTCTTCCTAGGTAAATAATATACTATTAAATAGGTTGGTTTGGCCGAAGAAGAATTAGTTTTTGTTGTGTTTTAATGTAGTCTGATGTAGTGATTGAAGATGTTTTTCACAAAATGCAATGAAAAATATAATAATTTTAATAACCTTTTAGTAACATTGTAATGCTGACGCCTTTGACTTAAGTACGAGTAAGTTGCTCGATACGTCGAAACTCTCTTTAGTGTTAACATAAGGCTATTATTTTTTGACTTTGTATAATATTAAGGCATTAATCATAATTTTTGTTATTTTATTTACTTTTTAAATCAAGCCTGAAGAGGTCGATGCACCTGGCGACGAAACGTTGCAAAAAAAAAAACAAGTTTGTTTTTTCAAGTAAACCACTTCCCTAAAGATCAAGTAAAAAAAAAAAATGCTAATTTTAAGAACCTTTAATGGTTGAAAGATGTTTATTTATTTAATTATTTATTTTTTTAAATATATTTATCATCGCCCCTTAAGGGCTCAGACATGTCTATTTTGACACTATAAAGTGTATTTAGCCATACGTTGGGTTTAATAACAGTAGGGGGAAACGGTAGATAGATCGGTAGGTTTATTGAAGTACAAATCCCATCCAGAAAAAAATCTCATTTATTGATGAAATTTTTGTCCAGAGTGGGATTTGAACCCCGGCCATCAAGATCTGTAGGCAGACACGCTTCCGGCAGAGCCATCATGTGGCTAGATGTTTATTTTTATTGCTTAAATCGGTAAAAAAAATTAAACGTTATACAGTTGCTTTAAAATTTTTTTAATATACATTAACAATCTTGGTACTATTTTATAATTCTCAGATCTAAAAATTGAATGGTTCGCAGTGTCATTAAATTCCATCCAATTAGTGTTACCTCTTCGGTAAGAAAAAGCCGTATAGTGCCCATAACTTCCATGTAAATTATTGTCTACAAATCTTAACATCCTACCACTCGTACCACGATATGCAACTGCACCAACTAGTAATAGGTTATCTTGCTCAATCAATGGATTTTTCAAAATTTTAGGGAACTCTGATAATTTTAATTCATAATCGTCTTCATTATTATTGAACACATCAAAAATAATTATATCACGTGTAAAAATACAAATAAAATTGTTATAATATAATTCGTTGTATTTCAGACAGTTTGGAAAATAATTAATTATAATTTATCAGTGAAGATTATTTGAGCTATCCTCATAATCAAACTAATTCTGGTTTAAGACCACATATTCTCATATTAAACTTACGTGACAAAATATCTAATATATTATAAACAACCTTTCTCTCTCGTAAAATGATACAACATTTTGTATAGCAAGCATGCTTTAAAATAGTAGTGATCGCCCTGGATGAGATACGCACCAGTGACGAAAACTACTGTTTTGTACCGTAAGCGCAAAGTACCTACGATTAACGTGCCCGAAGGGCGAGGTTGGAGCATTCGGGCCGTCTTCAAATAGTCTTTGGATACTATGTACTATACGGACCCTTCGGAGGTGGCCCGAAGGCGCGTTTGAGCTCATGCCACCTTCGGCCCAAATACGTTGCCGAAGATAAATTTCTATTCAGGAGGGTAGCTACCGTGTTGTATGGCACTGATGTGCCGAATACTATTTTTCCTACCAAGAGCGCAGTCAACGTCCAAATGTCATGAAAAATGCCTCGAAGCGTTTCTTACTTCGGGATTTTTTTCATCAGATTGGACGTTTACAGCGCTCAAGCAGGAAAAGTAGTGTTCGGCACATAAGCACCATCTGACTGGGGCTATCCTATGGCCCTTCGAGCCCTGCTTCGCAGGTCCCTTGAGTCGTGAAATAGCTCCAAATTTCTGATTTCAGTATACACATAACCAAAGTACATTTTTTAAAGTGAAAATTAAATCTACTTATTTTGGTTAAATCATTTTCCACACAATCTTTAGATTCACATGCAGTGCAATTGCTTCTGTCAGCTTTACAAAATGAGTCTATAAAATCGTCTCCATGTGATGTCTTTAATGCCACATCTTCAATTGAAATACACACCACTTGTTTGATATTGATGCAACTGCACTCTAAATTGCTACATTTAGCTGTCTCTTCAAAACTAGGAAATGGTTTGTATAATTCTTTTGCAAGCCATGCAACATTAATCTCACAATTAATGTGGTGAATGTAACTTTCATCGGAGAAAGAATTTTTAATCGAAAATATGTCTGCTAAGACTTTAGCTCTTGAAACAGAAGTATCGGCGTTCAGACCTTTTTTCATCAAATTTGTGACCATTTGAAAAAATGCACTGTTTTTCTGTAAAAGTACAAATTAAATACATGTTTAAAAATTATTTTTGATAGAAAAACAAAATTGTATCTAAGATAATGAAAGAAGGTTACGTATGCTAAATAATTTAAACTCAATATCGACATTTCCAGAGGAAACTGAATATTTTATTTAAAAATCGTTTACTATTAATTTGTTTAAAAGTTTTGTACGTGAGAAAGGGCTCTGAAAAAAATTAAGTTACGTGATTAAATTTGATAACATGTTTTTTATGGGAGATGGAGGAGGAAACATTTCATAGGCACCTTACCTAATAACAGCAGTGCCATATTTTTACTGACTAAAACTATCCACTAACTTAGAGAATTGATCCTAGGCTAATACACCCCCAAAGAAAAAAAAGATACTTATAAAAAAGGATGATAGAAAACTACTAGAGCTTCGAAGGTTTGAAGCGAACTGAAAACCAAGGGTAAAAACTTATTTTATTCAATTTACTATAGCAGATAAGCTTACATAGTAAATTATAAACAAGCTTACTTACTCAGATTTTTAAATTTTTTGCTGGATTGAAGTTTGACAAAACTTATTGTATTTCTCTGAAGATGGTTCTCAGTTTAACCGATGAAATTTTTTAAATCAGTAAAGTGTCAAAAGCTAGATTTAATTGTTCAAAGGGTTGAAGCTAGGTTCAATTATATGTTTTTAATTGTCTTAGGAGCAATGAAAAATTGCAGCTAACATTATACCCACTTAATCTTTTTTGAAAAATTTTATTTAATAAAGTTATAACAATCGTTCAAGGAAGAAAATAAGCTACGAAAAATTTGAATCTGGCAAAAAATTAAACCGTCCTTATTTAAAGTAAACTTTTTGGTAATTAATAATATAAATAAGTGAATGATTATTTTCGAACATATTAAGTACCATTAACTTGTATTATATAGTTGGATATTATTAGGTGGAATTATGATTCCGAAGTAAGGCCTTTCCCAGTATATGATAATACTTTGAAAAAATGGGAAAGCTAAGATTATTTTTCATTATTTAAAGAAAAATAGTAGTTTTAGTCATAAAAGCGCCATCGCTAAATGAACCTGAAACTGGCAGCTGGATTTAGCAGCTGGCCAGAAGCAAATAAGTGTCAAGAGGCCCCGTAATTTTACAGAACAAAATTTGTTAGATACATCCTCAAAAAAACCAATATTTGGAGTATATATTAAATATGTAAAGTAAATACCAATAAATGGTGAAAAAGAAAGTTATGAACAAACGAAACAGGTGAATGAACGTTTTTCCATTAAAAAAAACGTTTATAATTCGAGCCAGCATGATTCCAGAGACCCACAATTTTTCATACGTATTCTTAAAGCCGTTAATTATAAGTACATTGTAACATCGGTGTATCCACATTAATTTTTTTTCCCTTGCTTCAAAACTTTCCGTGCCGATTTTAGAACACTAAACGCAGGGGCTTATGTGCATCTGAAAACAGGTGAATCACCTACAAGATTGCTTGTAGCTAAGGTACTACGCCCATGCACAACTCACATACATGCACGCTGGCCCATGCTGACCGGAAAGGAATCAAATGAAATACTTTTCAAAGCGTAAAATAATAAAATAACTTTAAAGTACTAACAGATGTAAAAAGTTAACTGTGAACAGCTGCGCTAAGGTTTAATATTAGATATTAGTATATATAGATTGAGTTTGAAAGACGCGATGTTAAAAACTAGGATAACTTAGAGTTAAGACCCATAGACTAAGCGAGAATATTAGCAAATGCTAGAATTATTACATATGACTAATACAACCTGTACACGCTACACGATTAGCCAGCAACAATATTAAATAAACCTACGAAAGCAATCTTATTGACTTTCAAAGAATTATCCGATTTTTACCATTCATGTTCACAGGCTCATGGTTTACTGTACAACCCTTTTGTATCGCGTTAAAAATTTTATAAACATACTGCAATAGCCCAAATTGTAATCTTGTTAAAAAATCTCACTGTTTCAAATGTAAAGAAAAACGGGAAAGTCATGGCACTTCCCCCTTTTCCTGACACAAAGATGTCGAGAGAGAGTCCGCACTCTTGCCCCCAACACGGGTAACAGAATTTTCGATTCCCCAGGGCACCCTGAGCCGACTTCCTCTCCTACGACAAGCAGAGAAAACCATAGTTGACCAAATGCTACTAACATTTTGAAAGACATTTACAACTAACAATGAATCGAAACTATCGGTAAATCTAAGTAAATTAACAATATAATAGTTCGCGACGAGCACCCCACTACTGTTTTTATAGATATACGCGTTTTAACCACAAAAACTGCTGTTGTTTATTAATCATTCCTGATTATTTATTAGTCCGATCAATACTCACGTGTAGCGGTGTAACTAGTGGAAAATCTATCAATTATTATAGTTATTAATATCTAAAATTAACTACTACTAAGACTATTATTAACACCACGAGGTACTGAACATCTATTCAATCAAACCTAAATATTAAGCGATTTTCACCGCTCTTTTTGCATTGGGCTCGAATGAATGGGTGAACTATGTTGACTATTCGTTAATAATCATAATACCTCATCTTAACGTTAATATATAAGTTATGATAAAATCTTGTAACTTTTTGATGTAAAAGAGAGAGGAAAGGCATGAGTAAGTGAATGACCTTCTCTTCTCTTGACGCATAGAGGAGAACAAGCCGGATGTCAGATGTGCCAATTTCTGAGTGGCTAAACTAGAGCAGTTCTAGCCAATTAGATTTTCGGCTATTGTCTTTTCTTCAAAATTTTCCCCCGGCAAGTTTTCTTGCGTTTTTAGAGCCAGCGCGTGACCGAGGTCCGCTTCTCGCAATAAAGAGGCCCGGAAGCCCAGAGGAAAATCAGTTCGGAGTTCGACTTGACTCGACTCAGCTCGACGATAGCCCTTCAAAGTAGACTGAGTAGTAAGAGTCCGCCTCTGCTCCAACCCAGTCTACTGCGAAGCGAGGTACAGTCACAGTTTAATTTTCACCCTCGAACGGTTGACTAGGTAGCTAGGGTCCGCCTCTGCTATCTCACGGTCCTCCACGAGTGCAGTTTCCAATCTTCGATCTCAGACACCTCGCGCTGGTTATTCCGCTGTACATTTATACTGAAAATAAAAGTAAGTCAACTTTGTATACTAAAGTGATAAGTTCTTTTCTTTTTTTCCTCTCGGTTTCAAACGCGGACGTGTTTTCGTTAGAGTTCGAAATTCGGTATTGGTAAATATCACGTTACGAAATTAAATAGACGAATTACTCCTCAGGTAAAGTCTAGGACAATCACATTTACTCTGGATGGTACTGGTGGGTCCTAGACCGGTCGCGAACTTAAACCATTTCGCCCCCTTGCGTAACCTCTAGAGTGTAACTACCTTTGCTCGTTACGGTACTGGTAACCTCTAGATCGCGAACGGAATACGGTTTGACACATCACACCAGGTATCCTCGATAAATCTGAGGCGTGCCGCGAACGAGTGCATCGCATTATTGCTCGACAACCGCGTCGATTTAATCAAAACGGCCGTCCTCGCTCCCTTTCGAATAGTTGAATAGAAAAATGAATACCCTTTAGCCCCGCGTCCCACCTACGTGCCCAGTGCGAGTCCCGAGTTATTAAGCGAAAGCTTAGGCTCAAATAATACGTTAACACCGACGTAACAACATATTGTTGATAACACTATGAAATTCTGGGTCTCTGTGATCTTACTGGCCTAAGCTATAAACGTTTTTTTACGGAAAATCGATTTTTCTACCTGTTTAATTTATTTATAACTTCGTTATTTCTTACCATAATTTAAAAGGTAATCAAACATCTTTAGCCTATTTAAAATTTAAAATCGTTTTTCAAGCAAAAATTAAAACTCAATTTTTTAGAGTAATAATTATAATTTTTTCAAGTATTATTTGAAATACATACCGATCCCTGTAAAAATGGAAAATCTTCAAAAGCCATAAGGGTCAAGTAAAAAATATAATTAAAAGCACAGGTGGTCTGCATAACAATAGATTTCTCATTTATCTTAATTGGTTGCAATATAGGATTGTTTCCATTTTTAATAACTGGAATGGGTTTATTTTTATCCTACAAAATTGAATCCTTAACATCACTTTTTCGTTGTTCCAAATATTTTCCTACTCTGCGGCTACTGCTTTTTGATTGTGTTTTTTCAGTGACTTTTTTTTTTTGGCGGCTCCACTCCTAATTATTCAAATTCTTCATTTTGTTGATGATTATAAAAATTTTTACATATTTGTTGTTCACCATAGTTTTCATTGTTATTTTCCAATGGAAACGAACAAGTATTTAAAACATGGACCGGAGTTTTGCAATAAAAGCATAAATGTACACCGCCAGGAAGATCTCCGTTTGCACAGGCATTACAAACCATTACTTCAACAATTTTACTCTGAACACTTGTCTCTTTTTTCTTGCTCTCTACGCATGGTATTCCCTTTCCTTTCCAGTTTTCTACTTCTTTTAGAGTAGAATTTTTTTTCAAACAATCAGAACTAGCACATATGGCGCACACAGTTTTTTTTATCAATTACGGCTGAACAATCTTTAAGTAAATGTGCTGCTCGATAACACTGAGAACATTGACTCATTTGACTGTTATTATTTTCATTGCAAACATAACAATTTTGCGTATCAACCGCGCTTAGTGTCTTTTCTAAATCAGCTTGTAATATTAAAGTTTTTCCTTTTAAATAATTCATTTGCAAGTCAACAAATTTATCGATTCGAATTGGATTGTTGAACTTCTTTATCAAATTATGTTTAATTTTATTCAACTCCCCTTCAACAGCACTACTACTGGCTGGAATTCTACCAAATTTAAATTTTGAATATAAAATATTTCCCCATATAGGAATCAACGATGAATCTTTTAGTAGAATATTACACAGTGAAGGATTATTTTGAAAGTGTGCATTACTTTCAGAACCTTTTTCGTTAAAGAAAGGGGAAACATCTTCATACAATTCTGTACCCCATTGTTCCCAGAAATTTTTTTTAGGTGGAACTTTTCCACTTGAATCACCTATATTCTCAAAGCTATCTATCATACAATCTTCGTCATCACAGAGTTCTTCGTCACTGTCGTCTTCTGAAAATTTCATAGCAATATTTAGAAAAAGTATGGTAATATATACGTAGTATAAAAAGTTTAAATTATATTTAAAAAACGTTCGCATATTAGCCTCCATAGCCACATAAACATAAAATTTAAATGCCTTAGGAGGTACAAATATATGTTTTTCCAAAAAGGCCAGTTGCAGGTAATAAGTTTTTTATCCGTTAGAAAACAATGATTATTGGAAATTGTATCATTTGCTAATAAAAAGAATTTCTCACAATCAACAAATAATTATAAATAATTCAAGACATTATGTCATTAATAAATAATAAATGTATTAATAAACAAGCGATTGAATGAATAAAATAATAAGAGTTGATAAATATTTGGTACTATATTTTTTTTTGTTCTGTAAAATACAAATGTTTTATTTCTTATATTGCAGATACCTCAGTTTGGTGTGTGAGAACCTGATTGCAGTCTTAAAAACAATTTTATTAAATTATACTATGTGGTATACGTTATGACTAGTAGCACTGCTGTTGTAGCTAAAGAAATAATTTTAATGTGTTGTCATAATATATCGACGGCGTGGTGGAAGAAAGGGCGCGTTCGAAAATTACCGTTTGCCACCTGGATCGCTCGTTCCAAAATTGTAAAAAAAAATAGTGGTTATGGATCAGGTACTGTGTTGTTTCCATAACCTATCAAACCTTTTGTACATTTTTGGAACGAACGGTAATTTTCGAACGCGCCCAAAGTGTCATCGTGATTTTTGAGTTGAAAAAGCTGCTATTAAAATTTTCGGATTAAAAAAATGCCATCTGTAATCAAATTTAAAATTTGTTTGATTCTAAATAATTTATATAAAAAGGCCGATTGTAGTGTAAGAAATGTCAATGCATTTTTCTCTTTACGATTGTGATAATTTTTTGGGGTCAAGCCATGGGAATATAACGAATGTTTTATTGAGATCCAAATAGTCTTTTCTTTATAAGCCCAAAAATTCAGATAGCATTTTTTTCACCAAACCAGTGATGTAAGCATTTAAACTTTGAAGAAAAAAGTAAATAAATTAATAGTTTTTTATTGATTTTATTGATTGCATCGTAACTGTAGTGCAATAGTATGCCATGAAAGAAAAATTAACTATCGCTAATAACGTCTCATCTTGTAAAAAAATATTATGTCAAGAGGCCTAAATTTGTACGCTCATAAAAAAATATCTTCAAAAAAGTTTTATACCTGTGACTAAATTTATCATCCACCTTTTTTTATTTAAGCAGTAAGTAGGTTCCCCATTCATTAAAAAACCTTCAAACTCGCAGTTACTAGGTAAAAATATAGCTTTAATTGTTCTTTCAGCTTCTGTTATATCTTCAGTCATTACCAATCTGCCGATTGCGGCCATGTATAAGCTTTTATTGGTCGACTGTTAGCTTTCAAAAGTAGTTTGAATTTTTTTTTCACATTTGCAATATCAATTCTAATCCATGTATCAACGGGATGATTTTTAATAGTTAACACACCACACCAGCAGTGAACAAATCGTATCCTTAGCGCGAATAAGCAAGCAAATAAATGTTCTCAAAACTTTTTTTTTTAATTTAAAAAATATAGCCAATTTTTTATTATGTTTTGAAAGAAAACTTCAGCAAGAACATTAAAAATTTCTTATAACCTTGAACTTAATTAACGATGAGAACATTTTCTTTTACTTTCCACTTCTAGCTATAATTTTTTTGAGGCACACCCTTGACATGAGGCTTATTTTGCTCGCAATGTCATGTACTATGAAGGAAAAATCATAAAATAAACATGGGTTTCAGAAGAGGTGACACCGTTTTTTCGCGATTTACGTGATAATATTATATCTGTAAATATCATATACATAGATCTAATTTTTTCATGTAAATTAGGGAAAAACGGTGTCACCTCTTATGAAATCCGAGCTGAAATCTGTGTTCATGATTTTTTCCCCGTAGTACATGACATCGCGAGCAAAATAAGTCCCATGTAGCGGGTGTGCCTCAAAAAAAATTTCATTGAAACACGGGAGACAAAAACGAAATGTTTTTTGTGGATATGCTCGTATTGGGTCATTCTACCGAAAACGGCATATTTTATGTCCCAGTTGATTACAACGTCGTTTAGGGAGAAATCGATCTGGAATTTTTTAAAATTATTTAAGGGATGTTTATTGCTAAAGGTACAACAGAATTCAGACCATAAAAAAGTATCTTTTTAGTTTGAGATGCAAAAAAGTGGCTAAATTAGCGTTACGGGCTCATTTCTCATTCGAAAATTTGCAGTTTTGACGACACCTGGAAGCAAAGTACAGAGTTTTTAATTTTTCTGTGGCATAAAATCTAGTAGTTATTAATGCAAACAACATTTTCACACATTTTGCAGAACCAAAAAAAATTGTGTTTAAGATTTGGATGGTGTTAAAGTTGCGGGACAGAAATCTTATAAATTTAACACTATAACGAAAAATTCGGTCACAAATACACGTAATTAAATTTGGGCGTTCCAATTTAGGCGTTTTGTATGTTACAAAAGTCAAGGATGTTGCAGAAATTTTTTGCAATTTTTCCCAAGAAGCCAATGCTACAGGCTTGCGAGTTTGAAGATTCTGCCTCCCCAAAATAAAAACTAAGTGCCCATAACGCTGAAGAATGTCATGTAACTTGGCGAGGAGTTGGATCATCATCAAGGTGGTGGATTCAAATTCAGCTTGTTTATGTATACGATAAGTGCAGTGGTGAAGTTCAATTTGCGTTTGGTGCGTTACAATCCCGATTTTTCGACTGATTTATAAGAGCCCGTAATGATCACTTTTTAAAAATAAAATAAGAAAGTTGTTATAATAATTTTTCTCGTGCAGATCCAGCAAGGCCCAAAAAACTTTAGCTTATTATGGTAATGGACAGTACGAAAAAAATATTTTAACACTTAAAAATCCGTTTTAAGTGTTGGTCCATTCCAGCCCTTAAAATATGCCGGTTTTAGTAGAATGACACATATATAACCCAAAAATAAAACTATTAAAACTAGCTACGACGAAAACTATCATTACTTGAGACGAATAACATAAGAAAATATTTTACCATAAAATGTAAAGAAAAAGAGTCGGTGCTTGTTTCTGATTTTCTCTCCGTATCCGGTGAACTTTCAAACCAGTTGCATCTACATAAATCGTACCACCATATACTCATAATCGACTTTTATTCTTATAAGCATGAATCTGTTCATTAGTAAAATACTCAAGAAACAATGGAATCTGTCCAATATCTTTGATAACATTGGTATGCATCGTAAGTTTCATCTTTTCAAGAGCTTTAATGGGATCCTTATGTAATAAAGTTGTTTGGCGGTATTCTGTTAATGCAGAGTGCATAACAGCACTGCTTCGCAACATTGTCGGGTGTGGAACTCTGGTTTTCATATTATCTCTAGCTATTTTTGATCTCAATTGATCAATTGTACTAGCCTCGTCAACTTGCTTAATCAAATCTTGTCTTTCGACTCCTCGAAGATAACTGGGGCTACATTCTTTACCTGATCCTACCATGATCTGAAATTCAGCTAACACATCTTCATTTTCTGTTGATCTTGACAAGATACATGTTAATTGGCTTCCTCACTGACAGCATGCTAAAATATTTATTTACACATACTTATACATACATAAATAATAAAAATATTTAGTCATGTGTACATGATAACTAACTATGTAAGAGTACACTTTGAAGTCGGTAAATAAAAAAAGTATATTCATAAGATTATAATAGTGTTTTAAGTGTTGTTCTGTAATCAACTTAAAAAAAAAAATTAAGGATTTCACCAACAACCCATACTCTCAAAAGAAAATTTAAAGTTTTCTCCAGTAAGTATTTACCAAAAGATAAACTTGCATTAAAAAATGAGCTTCGCATTCTATAAAAACCTACAGAAATCATACTTTTAAGTTGGCCCCTGTAATGTTGTAAAATTGTGCAAACACCCCTAATCAGGTGGAAACGCGGAAGGGGTTCATAATTTTAACTCTTGCAAGTTAACAGAATCCTAGGAGAATTTCATTCATTTTTTTGTAATAATGAAAGATAAATGATTAGCTTTATCAAAAAAGAGTTTTTTTAAGTCTGTACTAAAATAATCTACTAGAGTCAATAGAAAAATTTTAAACATGCCTTTTTTTATTTACTCACAAAATAACTTTATTGTAAAAACGATGCTGAGTTTATTAAAGATCGCTAATATCTTTAATCAAAAACTACTGTTAAATGATCTGATATTCTGTAATAAATACACGACACATTTTCTATACTGTGTTACTATTAAAAATATATTAGAGAAAATATTTTGATTTCTGCCATGCTACATAAAAGTAAAATATGATATAATGTTGCCTTTGATTTAATTTTTTTTTCATGAACTATTACGCACACGAGTAAAAACTTGAAAGCATGACTTTTTTTAAAAACTCACATTTTGCAGAATACTCAGTCGAAAAGTGAACTACTTTTCCTGAAATATAAAACACTCTTCCTTTTCTTTTCAGAGGCAATTTTGTCATTGACAAACTCATCTCGCATCAAAGGGAATTACTTAGCTGTTAGAAAATATCTTGTCCTACTTTGGGTGTTTTTTTTACCTTTCAAAATTTGCTGCTCCTTCAGTAGAAAAATAGATTCCGCACTTGGTGCTTCTTCAACCAGGGCAAGTACCAAGCCTGAGGTATTCTTAGTGCGCCACTATCTACGAAAACTAACTTTAATACTAGTAACAAATCTTAAAAATTTTTTTCACTAAACATTTAGTTAAAATTACCCGTAAAGTTTTCTTTTGGTTAAAAAAAAAAAAGAAATAAAATAAAGGAATAAAAGATGGGTAAAGATTAGGGTTTAAGTATATTATTTCCCCAAAAATCGAGAATGTTTTTTTTTTTTTTTTTTCATGTAAATTTTTTCCATAAAAATACCATAATAGTAACGAACGTTGTAATGTTAAGAAACAGTTGTTCAAGAGGAATGTGGATTCGGATCCCATTCAAATATATGTGTAGCCCCCAAATTGATCCAGATATTTTTCTTACCATGGGCACAAAGTGCAACTGCCGCTTTGCGCCCTAGGGCCACACTTTGTGCCCTTGTAATCACTTTGGGCCCATGGGTAGAAAGTGATTTACTGGGCGCAAAGTGTGCCCACAGAAGCAAAATTGTACTTTGCGCCCTCGGTAAGAAAAAAAATATATGCTACTCGGGCACAAATATACAACAACCGCACCCTTCGGATGCTCATATTTGTACTTTGTGCCCTAGTGACGTAATGTACCATTTCTTGCCAAAGGCGCAAACTCACTTTGGGTCCGAAAGTCCGGAATGTTTATTTCTTCCCATTAGCATAACGTAATGTAACTATCAAATATAGCAAATGTGAAGGCGAGTGCTGTCGTGGTAACCAAATTTCAACGTTTTGTACAAAAACCAAATTTGAACATTAGTTCGGAATATTGCTCTTAATTTTACGTTCGCGAAAACGGGGGGGGGGGGGAGCTTGCGATCTCAGGTAGGAGATTAGTGTACGCGATTTTACTTTTCGTGCATGCTATTTTTGTCGACAAGCTACACTCTTTTTTAATACTCGTAGGTTGCAATCACATAGCTGCTACCTAAGTTAAAAAAAAAAAAAAATAATAATATAAGAAACCTTATTTACTTATAATAAACTGAATAAACGTAAAAAATTTTTTATAAGAAATTTTGATCTTAATTCTTTACGAAACTTGATGATAAAAATTTTTAAACACGTTTTGGGAGGAACGTCCACGAAATTTGTGTTCAGGGGACACAAACATAAAGCATTAGTTAAATTTTGAAAGCCTCAAGATCAGTCTTAGCTTGTTTAAGACTGGGACAATGAAAGAAAAGTTTATGCTGTGCACCTCTCTTTTGCTCTCATGGATTTGGATAGGTGCTGCAGCAGTCACTGCTAACGTCATACTACTTTATTGAATTGCAAACATCGATGAAAATAAATTTGAAAATAAATTAAATTAAACAGCTGTCTAGCCTTATCAATATTGTACGTTTCTACTTTTTTAAAATTGACCGCAAAAACAATTTTTACAAAAAAAAAATTATGCAATTCTATGAATTCACATTACCTGTTAATTTTTCTGGTTTTCCGCTTAACAAAAGATCTTGGTTTTTATAATTGAATCCACATTTTAATCTGGAGTTTTCCCGAATCATTGTATGAAAAAGAGGTTGATATGTTCCTGGGATAAATTTTAAGTACTTTCTTTTCTTTGTTCCCACTTCTCTTGTATCTCTATTGTACTCCACGATGCGAGTTATTTCTTTAAACTTTTCTGACTTAATGCATGCTGAAAATTGTATTTCTTTCTCGTTATACACATCAGATTTATCAAGTGTTGTTTCACTGTCAACAACACTGGTTTCGCTATTAATGCTGTCAACGCTTGTAGATAAAATTTGTAAATTCCCTTTTATTTTATCCAAAACATTAGAATAATTATTTATAACCAAGCTATACACAAATTTAGCTTTGTACTTGTTATCCAGTAGATTTTAAATCTCTTCCCAAATTTCATCGCTTTTCGATACAACTGTTAAATTTCTGAAAATCTTGTCGCTAAATGGCAATAGGATGCTTTGAAAATAATCTTTAGATACACTTGCAAGGCGGCCTTTACCCATTTCGGCACTTTCACATTTACAAACTTAGTACTTTATTTATAGCATCTACACTTAATTACTTAAAACAACCAAATTATTTCAGTTCAAAAAGAAAAAGCATAATCAGGCTGCATTCACAGTGAGAAAATTTTCTGGCAGCTGAAAATACTGGTATCCTTGAACGCCGACCGACCCTAGCGCCATCTAGCATGATTTCGTGTTTCAAGCAGCGTTGGCCGCGATGGTCAAAAATCCTAAATTGTCTATAAAGTTTAACAATGTGCTGTCTACTCAACAGTGGTTCGCCGGGCAAAGCTAAGGTATACCGATGCAACGGCTTTCACGATAGGATTCGATGCTAGTCAAGGATAGTCGAGGCTGCAAATAATCACTAATCTTGGATAAGCACAGTTAACCTAGAGTCCTAGGGATTTTCTTGAAACCAGCGTTGGCCGCAAAGGTCAAAATGTTGCTGCCGACCGAAACCTTCAGAGCGCTTCTTTATTAGCGCCGCCGCCGGCCAAGCTGTGAACTATCGCTGATGTATACATATGATGTGTATATATATATATATATATATATATATATATATATATATATATATATATACCAGTGCCTATCACCCGATGACTCGGGACCCCGGGCGCTTACTGGCCACTCTATAGATTAATAAAATGTTAATTAATAACCCAAGGGCCTATCACCAAGACACCCGGGGCGCTTACTGGCCACATTATAAAATAATGTGTGAACTCATAACACAAGTGCCAATAACCTCATGACCCGGGGCGCTTACTGGCCACTCTATAAATTAATAAAATGTTATTAAATAACCCAAGTGCTTATCACCCAACGGCTGGGGACCCAGGGCGCTTACTTGCCACTAAAAGAATTAATAAAATCTTCAATAATATAAGTGCCTATGACCCAATGGCTCGGGGCGCTTACTGTAAGCTCTAATAAATGGTAAAACCCTAAATAATAACACAAGTGCCTATCATCAAATGACCCGGGGCGCTTACTGGGCACTCTATAAATGAATAAAATGTTCATAAATAACACAAGCGTCTATCACCCAATGACCTTGTAAGGGTCGTAATTATATTAAGATATTTTGAGTACAAATTCAGTAACTGTTATTTGATGGTTCTTTTATGTTACGTGATATATTCATGTGAGTTAGTATTAGTGGATATACTTTTGAGAGGGATAGACGACCATGGGGACTCTTGGGTACAATGTTGGATTCGTATTGCCCCCAACTTGCATTACGAGATACTTCAGTGGATGTGCTGTCAATCATTGTTTGTTTCGGCATACATATAAGTGTTTTGTATAGTCGCGTTATAGGCGCTTGTTTCATCCATCTTACGTATTTACATTCTAGCAAACCGGGTAGCGAGTGTTTTAGGGGTGGCATCTTGAACTCAAATTGGTGATCAGCAAATAATTACTTACTATATGAATTAGACCCTCACAACCTGGAACGCTTACTGACCACTAAAATAATTAATAAAATCTGAAATAATACAAGGGCCTATGACCCGATGACCTGGGGCGCTTACTGGCCACTCTGTTGATTAAACATCGTTAATGTATAACACAAGCGCTTACCACCTAATATCCGGGGGCTCTATTTACAATTAAAGAAAAAAAAATGATTCTAGACGAGTATGTAGTTTAACAAAATAAATAATAAACTAGTAATAAACACGAAAGCTCTCATAAGTTTATCATATAGAAAGATTTTAGTCAAGGCAATAGTCCATTATTTATTAATAATTTAATTATTAGAAACGCAACGACTCATGATGCAACGTATAATAACTATAAAGAAATCTTAAAAAGATTTCAAAATTTATTAGTCATTAATTAATAGGCCTTAATAACACTGGGACAATTATGTGGTACATCCCTTAAAACACTTTTTCTTTGTACTGATATATGGAAATGTAGCGTCCAAAAGGTACTATTGCATAGGGTTGTGATGTCATAAATTTAGTATTTCAATTCATTGTGAAATTTGACAAGGATCTTTGGTAATAGACGCTCGTGTTATAAGTAAATGATTTTTTATTTAATAGTGCGGCCAGTCAACGCCTCGGGTTATTGGGTGATAGGTGCTAAAGTTATTATTTAGAATTTTACTATATATTAGAGTTGCCAGTAAGCGCCCCAAGTCATCGGGTCGTAGGCGCTTGTATAATTTAAGATTTTATTAATTATTTTAGTATCCAGTAAGCGCCCCGGGTCATTGGGTGTTAGGCACTTGTGTTATAAGGTAACATTTTATTATTTCGTAGTGTGGCCAGTAAGCGCCTCGAGTTATTGAGTGATAGGAGCTTGTGTTATAAGTTAATATTTTATTATTTTTAAACGTGTCCAGTAAGCGTCCCGGGTCACTTGATGATAGGCCCTTGGGTTATTAATTAACATTTTATGAATCTATAGAGTGGCCAGTAAGCGCCCGGGGTCCCGAGTCATCGGGTGATAGGCACTGGTTTATATATATGTGTGTGTGTGTGTGTGTGTGTGTGTGTGTGTGTGTGTGTGTGTGTGTGTGTGTGTATTATATGTATACATTAGAGACAATTCACAGCTTAGCCGGCGGCGGCGCTGATAAAGAAGCGCTCTGAAGGTTGCGGTCGGCAGCAACATTTTGACCATTGCGGCCAACGCTGGTTTTAAGCAAATCCCTAGGACTCTAGGTTAACTGTGCTTATCCAAGATTAGTGATTATTTGCAGCCTCGACTATCCTTGACTAGCATCGAATCCTATCGTGAAAGCCGTTGCATCGGTATACCTTAGCTTTGCCCGGCGAACCACTGTTGAGTAGACAAAGAACATTGTTAAACTTTCTAGACAATTTAGGATTTTCACTAGCTCGTCATGGAATGCAGCACATACGATATCAATCACCCCTTAGACTACACACATTCAACCAAGCAGAGCATGCCAACGTAGCTCGTGTAAACCCCGAATATAGAACGCATATAACATGAAAGTCTTAGGCGATGCCTTACTTAACTTGCGTACGCACTTGTAAGTGACCCAACTCCTACTTAGCATAGTATAATCCGACAAAATTGAACCTATGACTACGGCACCGTAGCGTCCTTGAATTTTAATCTTATAATTATGCATATTGAATTGAATAGTTTTTTATTGGCTTTAAACGTTACATTAGGTGGGTTTTGATGCCATCTAACGTGCCCCTGTATATCATAGGCTATGCGTACCGAGACTACCTATCACGTCTTATCGTCTTGATCTATGATCAGTGATTCTAGCCCCACCTAGCTACATTTGGTATTTATGCACTTATCAGACATTCTTGAGTGGCATCTAACATGCCCCATGCGTGGCCCCGCGTATCAGACGTACCTCAGCACAACCGACAATATTCTCCAGCTATTCCCCACGTGTGCAATGTTCGAGGGAGTACCAATTGATCAATTTTTTTTTATATGCGACTGTCTTCACGTTAGACAAGCCCTAGTGCTACCTAACACGTCCGTGCGTCTTTAGCACATCACAGCATCAACTAAAATTGTCCCCACACGTCCGTGAGCGTTTACTGTGCTCGAGTTGCAACCTTGTTTGTCCCTCGCAGAAGGATGCGAGTGTTAGGCAGAACCTAGTAATATTGTCTCCCACCGTAAGACCTTACGTGCTCTGGCACCAGCCAGACAACTATTGAGTGTCTCTTACACCCCCACGAATGCGTCCGATGAATACTAGTGTACACAAACGATTATGAGGGTATGCAAGCGAGGGCAGACACGTCCGAGGAATACTAGTGTACACGAGCGTGTCCGAGGAATACTAGCGTATGCAAGAATACGTGAACACAGCAGAGGAATACCAGCATATGCAAGTGCATGCGAACACATACAAGGAATATTAGCTTACACGAGCGCATCCGAGGAATACTATATTTCATACGAGCATGTCTCAGAAATACAGACTTATACGAGTGCATCCAAGAAACACTAGCTTATACGAGTACTTCCCAGAAATATTAGCGTACACGAGCACATCTGAGGAACACTAAAATTGAACGCTAGATTGTGCTAGCGCGCCCTTGGAAACTTCGGATGCACCAGCGCTCGCTCGATCGGGCTAGCGCGCCCTTGGATTCCTTGGATGCACCAGCGCTCGCTCGATCGTGCTAGCGCGCCCTCAGAATCCTTGGATGCACCAGCGCTCGCTCGATCGTGCTAGCGTGTCCTCGGAATCTTTGAATGCACTAGCGCTCGCTCGATTGTGCTAGCGCGCCCTCGGAATCCTTGAATACGCCAGTGCTCACTCAGATATGCCAGTTGTGCCAGCGCTCTCTCGGTTGTGCTAGTGCGCCCTCAGATACGCTAGAGTACGTTCGGGCAGGCTTGTGAACGCTTGTATTTCTCGGATGCGTTATCGCACGTTTGAATGTTTTAGTGTTCCTCAGATGTGCTCGTTTACGCCAGTATTTTTGTGAAGTACTTGTATAAGCTAGTATTTCTTGGATGCACTCGTATACGTTCGTATTTCTGAGACGTGCTCGTATAAAATGTAGTATTCCTCGAATGCGCTCGTGTACACTAGTATTACTTGGACGTGTTTGCCCACGCTTGCATACCCTCATAACCGTTTGTGTACACTCGTATTCATCGGACGCATTCGCGGGGGTGTAAGAGACACCCAATATTGTCTGGCTGGTGCCAGAGCACGTAAGGTCTTACGGTGGAAGACACTGTCACTAGGTTCTGCCTAACAGTCGCATCCTTCTGCGAGGGACAAACAAGGTTGCACTCGAGCACAGTAAAGGCTCACGGATGTGTGGGGACAATTTTAGGTGACGCTGTAATATGCCAAAGACGCACGCACGTGTCAGGTAGCACTAGAGCTTGTCTAACGTGAAGACGGTCGCATGTGAAAAAAAAAGAATTGTCAGTTGGTACTCCCTCGATCATTGCATACGAGCGAAATAGATGAAGAATATTGTCGGTTGTGCTGAGGTACGTCTGATACGCGGGGCCACGCACGGGGCATGTTAGATGCCTCGGGAGAATGTCTGATAAGTGCATAAATACCAAATGTAGCTAGGTGGGGCTAGAATCACTGGTTATAGATCAAGACGATAAGACGTGATAGGTAGTCTCGGTACGCATAGCCTATAATACACGTTAGATGGCACTTAAACACACCTGATGTAACGTTCAAAGCCAATAAAAAACTATTCAATTCAATATGCATAATTATAAGGTTAAAATTCAAGGACGCTACGGTGGCGTAGTCATAGGTTCAATTTCGTCGGATTATACTATGCTAAGTAGGAATTGGGTCACTTACAAGTGCGTACGCAAGTTTAGTAAGGCATCGCCTAAGACTTTCATGTTATATGCGTGCTATAATCGGGGTTTACACGGCATGCTCTGCTTGGTTGAATGTGTGTAGTCTAAGTGGTGATTGATATCGTATGTGCTGTATTCCATGACGAGCTCGTAAAAATCCTAAATTGTCTAGAAAGTTTAACAATGCTCTTTGTCTACTTAACAGAGGTTCGTTGGGCAAAGCTGAGGTATACCGATGCAACGGTTTTCACGATAGGATCCGATGCTAGTCTAGGATAGTTGAGGCTGAAAATAATCACTGATCCTGGATATGCTCAGCTAACCTAGAGTCCTCGGGATTTTCTTAAAACACGAAATCATGCTAGATGCGCTAGGGTCATTTGGCGTTCAAGGGTACCAGTATTCTTGGCTCCCAGAAAATTTTCTCACTGTGAACGCAGCCTCACAGAAACTCGGATGAAAAGGAAATGACTGACAAGTGTGTGAGCAACATGTGGCGAGGCCTGCGTAGATTCTTGTAGGAACTTGTTGTTTGTACCAGTACACACTTAACATACACTAAAAGACCGCTAGATGGACAACTGCTGATGGCATACAAACTCACTATCAGCTTGATTAGACGACTAATTTAGCTTGAATCAACAAGATAACGCTTATTTGTTGGGCGTTACGCGCGTAATTTAAAACCTAAACGCGTAAAATGTTATTATTCTCGTCATTTTTTATACTTTTCAAAGAACTGAGGCCTCAATTGCAATAACCCTTAAAACTATGTATTTTATTATGAAAAATTTTTGCAGTGTTAATAATAAAATTAAATTTTGTGAAATTAAAAAAAATAAATTTTTACCTTTTGATAAGAGTTTGTGAGCTCGCTTAGTATGTTTCGACGCCTCGTACGAAAACCAGCCCAGTTCAGATTTTTCAATGTTATTTTTAACGGAAAAATTTAAACTGGGCTGGTCTTTGTCCGAGGCGTTAGTTTGGTTTTTTATATGTATATGCAGAGTATTTCATTGACTAATGATGAAAGTCAGATAAAAGTGATGTTATTAAATCTTGCGTGGACGACGTTTTCAACTCAACTTGAAAAAAACTACAAAGTTTTGATTAGTTTAATTATATTGTACATTGTATTATTTATCAATCAAGTAGTCGATTACCACAGTATTAAATTGGGAATATAGTCAAAATTTTTCAGAAGATTTCAGAATTTTCACTACCTACTAATTTTACAAGTATGAGCAAAAAGATCACAGAACCAGTACTTTTATCAGAAATGAATAGTTATTAAATCGATAATATAGGCTCTTCTAAACAGTCTTAGTATCGTACATGAACTAAAAGTAATACTTACAGATCTAGCAAAAAAACAAGACACAAAGCATGCTTTGATGAGTGTAAGAATTCCAAAAAAATTTGAGTTAGCCACGCTAGTTTCCGTGTTTACTTATGGGGATCACATTAGTGCCTTATAAATGGTTGAGGCAAATAATTAAATTCACCGTCGAAATATTTTTTACTAAATAAAAAATACTTAGTAAAAAAAGCCACAAGGCCTAAGTGGATTACTGTAACAGATCTGAAGATATAGTGGATAAAACGCTTGTGTTTAAAGTTAACTGGACCATTTTTTCTCGGCAATAGTAATGGCAAAAAAATAAATTCTTTAGTAAAAGTCCCGTTTCAATAGGTGCAAGAGATCCGGAGACATCGCGTTGGCTACGCTGACTTTAATCTCAAGTCAGTAGGACCATTGTTTCTTGTTAAGTGTTGCGGTAAAAAAATTATTTCAAAGGCCGAAAATGGCAAACAATTAGCAAAAAAATATCCTTCATATCCCGTTTAAATATATGCTTCAGATCTAGAAATACAGCGTTCGCTACGCTGGCTTCAGCCTCGAGTCAGCAGGATCATCGTTACTCGATGATGGTAGCAGCAAAAAAATTTATTCTTTGCTAGAAAAGCAGCAAATAATTAGCAAAAAATGATGCCTTAAAGCCCGTTTTGATAAGTGTAAGAGATCCGGAGACATTGCGTTGGCTACACTGACTTTATTCTCAAGTCAGTAGGACCATTGTTTCTTGTTAAGTGTTGCGGTAAAAAAATTACTTTAGAGGCTGAAAAATGGCAAACAGTTAGCAAAAAAATATCTTTCAAATCCCGTTTGAATATATGCTTTAGATCTAGAAATACAGCGTTGGCTACGCTGGCTTCAGCCTCGAGTCAGCAGGATCATCGTTACTCGATGATGGTAGCAGCAAAAAAATTTATTCTTTGCTAGAAAAGCAGCAAATAATTAGAAAAAAATTATGCCTTAAAGCCCGTTTTGATAAGTGTAAGAGATCCGGAGACATCGCGTTGGCTACGCTGACTTGAGCCTCTTGTCAGCAGGACCATTGTTTCTTGTTAAGTGTTGCGGTAAAAAAATTATTTCAAAAGCCAAAAAATGGCAATAATTAGCAAAAAAATATTTTTTAAATCCCGTTTGAATTGATGCTTTAGATCTAGAAATACAGAGTTGGCTACGCTGACTTGAGTCTACGGCCAGCAGGATACCGTTACTCAATGATGGTAGCAGCAAAAAAATCTAGTCCTTACTAGAAAAGTAGCAAATAATTAGCATAAAGTTATGCCCTAAAGCCCGTTTTGATGAGTGTTAGAGATCCGGAAATATAATGTTGGCTACGCTGACTTAAGTAGTCAGCAGAACCATTGTTTTTTGGAAACGGCTACGGCAAAAAAAATCAATTTTTTGGCAAAAATTAGCAAATAATTAGCAAAAAATATGGTGTAAGTTTTATTATGACCCTATGACTTGGCTACACTACCTTTATAGACACGCTCAAAAGTTGGCAGCATCCCGCAAGCAGAGATGAGTAGAGAGATTGCTAACGCTAATGCTACGAGGTGAGACAACTTTTTGGCACTGTTCAGGGCGATCCGCCGTGGCCAGCCGTCAGACCAAGGAGCACATTTTTCGAGAGTGCGAGACTCGTATCGAACAGCGTACACTTACGAGAAGAGGAGTGGATTCGCGTGGAAATGAGCATGTAGGCGCACATTTTGGAAATATGTGGATGCTATAACCACTAATTTATTATTCTTCCTCTTCATAATTGTTATGAACTGGAGGATAAACTCAGGAGGTTAACAATAAACATATGCAACTTGAAGATCTCTCCCACTTGAACTTCCGATAGCTAAGATGGTTAAGGCTTATGCCGCTGCTCGTTTTTTTTTGCTATCTAAAGAGCGATTTCAACTGACGGCAGATTTTTTTTTTTTTATACAATTCATCATTCTAGTTTATTTGCTTTTTATTAATGTTTTATTTAAATTTATAAATAATGTTTCAAACTTTTTTTTTCTATACGTTGAAATAAATATATTTTTAATACTAATTGTATTAAATAATTTGGTAAGTTGATACTTATCGTTGGCAAGGCAATTTCGTAATTTCATAATAATAATAATTTCTTAGGATATGATTATAGTTCTTAAATTTTAAAACTTCCAAAAAATTCTTAACGTCTAACGTAAGAGAGAAAAAATCCGGAGGCATAAAAAAACTTACACAAAACTCCTTAAACATTTATTTTTCGTCTTTCGTTATGAAAAAATTGAAGGTATAGCAGCTATACTTATTGTATTGATTGAATATATAATTTTAATTTTAATTATGTAATGTTGATTCTAGACCAAAGTTTTAATCAGCGTATGTAGATATTCAAACATAATACCTTTGAAAATTATGCAATAGAAATTTAAACAGTAATGAAAAACAGATCTTATAGATTCAGATCTATTTTTTGATTAGAAGTTGAAGCTGTTTTCTTGGGTAGTACAATAAATAAGAGCTACTTAGCTTAACTTTATTATTGGTCTAAATTATCAAAGCAAATAATTAACGTTCGTCTACTGTGAATTACTCCATGTTCAAATTTTTATCAGTAAAAATATTCAATAAACACAACAGAAAACATTTTTATAAAGTTTTGAAGTTGTTATCAAGTATATAACTTAGTTTTAATTTCAGACTGCAAAAAAATAATGGAACAGCATTTCGATCAATAATTAAATTAGATTAATTGGCAAGATCCTAAGACATAAGGATTTTTTTGAAATATTTTATTCATTTGTTAGTTAAAACAAGGAAACTTTAACTTACCAGGGCGATGCAATATAATAAAGATTTTATTTCTTTAAGTAAGGCTTTAAGAGCGGTGTTTTTTTAATGCGTATTTTAAACGATTTTAATGCATAATACGATGTTAAGTTAATCATTCGAAGATTATGATTATTGTATAGATAAATGAAATAATTATTTAGAACAGTTTAATCATTTCTTAAAAAAAAAAAAATCATACACTACAAATCAATGAAAATTATGTAAAAGCTTAAAACTTTTACTTTTTCAAAATTCATACTGTTAGTGACAAGTGATTTTAACCACCAAGTAAAAATTGTAAGGAAATTAAATACAATCCAGAAAATATAATAAATTTATGCAGACAAATATTCTTGTAAAATGTAAGAATTATACTCATAGCCTAAAAAATTACTTTATTATTATGAAATTACGAAATGGCTTTGCCAACGAAAAGTATAAACTTACCATATTATTTAATATAATTATTTGATATAAAAATATATTTAAGTTAACGTATAGGTAAAAAGTGTTTGTAAATTTTTTTTTTTTTTTCTACCAGGTTACCACGACAGCCTACTGACCTAGTCGCTGGGGCCACCTACTCACCACCTATGTGTGGGGGTTTATTGCCACACCCATTTCCAACTCTCTTTACTGATATGCTACCTGAATCCATGGTCACAGTGTGAATATCTCCGGTAGAACACCTTGCCAGTTACGCTGACACTCTCCGCACCAATGGTGCGTCGGGTCCACTCGCCACTGTGTAGCCTTTTCCTGGAGAGGACTCAATATTCCAGGACGTCCACTCCTCGGTAGTTTAGCCGGCACTCTCTGCCGAAGCATTGGATCTAGGATAATTAGCATCGCCGAAAAAGCCCCATGTTTCAGGGACCACTCCTCGCCGGTAAGGCCGGCGATCCCTGCCCGGCGCCTGGCATCGGATCCGCTAATCCCTACCTATTAGCCCTAACACTGTTTCGCATTCACCCAGGCCCGAAAACCTGTGGAACAAGGAAAAAACCCTATAAATTACTCTATAGGAAAATTTCACGTCAAAATCCACCCCGGAACAGCCGGGGTTGCATAGGAACTTTTCTTGATGAAAACAGTTTTTGAAAAAATCTATATTCACCGGGAATCGAACCCACGACCCCTAGAACTGCGTTGTATCAGTAACAAGCACGCTTACCACTGAGGCAACGTCGCTCGTGTTTGTAACATTATTTATAAATTTAAATAAAACATAAATTCAAAGAAAATAAACTAAAATCATAAGTCGTATTAAAAAAAACCTGCTGTCAGGTAGAATCGATCCTTAGATAGCAAAAAAAACGAGCAGTGGCATAAGCCTTTACCATTTTAGCTATCGGAAGTTTCGGTGAGAGTGATCTTGAAACTGCATGTGTTCATAGACAACCTCTGGAGCTTGTCCTACAGTTCATAACAATTATGGTGAGGAAAAATAATAAATTAGTGGTTACAGCTGAACTACCATCCTTCTAAAAATTGCTGAATATTTTTTCAAAATAATACTGGATTTGAAAATAAGTATAACCGTACGGAAAAAATTTTGAAAAAAATGTTTTGATATCAAATTCTGTGTTTGTAATTATGAGCATTTAATTCCACGATTTAATTAAATCAGATTGATTAATAATATTGAAGAAAGAGCGAGAGAGCAAGAGTCAGTAAAATATATATAGCATATACTCGACTTCAGTCAAAAGAGAAAAACTCTTGTCGTCGCTTGCTTTGGCTGTGCGCTCAGCTGTATAGCTATCGCTTTTCCGCTTCTCTCCTCGTAGGCACACCCGCACATATTCGGTATACCTCTTCTACGTGTTTCCAAAATGTGCGCCTATATGCTCATTTCCAGGCGAATTTACTCCTCTTCTCGTAGGTGCACGCTGTTCGATACGAGTCTTGCACTCTCGAAAAATGTGCACCTTGGTCCGACGGCTGGCCATGGCGGGTTGCCCCGATCAGTGCCAAAAAATTGTCTCACCTCGTAGCATTGGCGTTAGCAATCTCTCTACTCATCTCTGCCGCAAGTCAGCAAACAGCTGAAAAGAAGCAGTGAAAAATGCGCTTTCCGTTTATTTATATTATCAGCAAGTGTTCTTGTGGTATAGAACTGAATGTTTTGATTGGTGCTTTTTGTTATTTAATAATTAAAACATGAAAACAAATTCGATTCTCATGATCGTAGAAAAGCTAGTACCCAGCATATTTGATGTTTGCTAGTGTTGATTAAATTAACCTATAAAATCAGATAATTGAAGAACTTCATTGATACAACAAACATCTTGTCATGTTCTTATATTACGGAGGTTCGCCAGTGGGTTTGTTTGCAGTAGTAGCAACTCGATACATGTACGTACAATACATATATCGAGGTCTTGTGCTTTTGTTGTGCGCATGCGCAAGAAACGTAACATATGAAGTGATGTAAAATTATATATAGGTAAAAAAACGGCAAAATCAACAAATCATCTACTTTTCCGTTAAATATCTCAGTAAATTTCACGCTTAGCGCCAAATGTTTAAGTACGAGGAAAAAGCTCGTGATATTAGCCATAAATCTGACATTTTTATTTTACTGTCGTGAGCGTTTTTATGGTTGTATTCATTTGGTATGGTAAAAATCCATTACCATTCGTATGTCAACCGGCTTGTAAGTATAATTTTCATAGAGCTTTTACGCCAAATTTTCCACGCTATGTGGGTCTGAAATTTTGAGTGTAGGTACATTGGGACTTCTATAACAACCTCTCAAAATTTCATCCAGTTCGTGAGATATTCAGGTTTACTGGCGAACCACCTTAAGATGAATTTACTTTTTTAAAAACTGCGATTCCAGATGGAGCTTGCAACAGTGTTATTTCAATGGGAAAATTTCAAGGAAACAGTTAAGAAAGAGAGACTGCTATAAATACCTGAAGATGCAAAATGCCACCTATTCAAGAATAATAGCAGCTTTGAAACTTATCTTAATCAAACAAGACCTGAATGAAAAAAAAACGTCCACAAGATTGTGACTTGTTTTGCTTTACAATACTGTATCAAATATTTCCCATTAAAATAAACTCTGAATTCTTTTCTCTTGCGCAAAAGTTTAATGAGTACTAAGATACTTGGTTCATTGCACTAGCTTTAAATTTAATGAGTTATTGAATCTGAGTATTCAACATTAAGTTCAAAGTGTTTGTGAACACTTGTAGTTTGTAGAGCTAATTTTTTTACCCATATTCAGGCTTCAAAAGTGTTCCGTGAGTTCAGCTTTTCTGGATTCGATGTATCCAAAGGATCAATTCCATTAAAGCGATAGAGACAGACTACTAACCACCTGGAAATGCAAGATGTCACCACTCAAAGAGTCATGGAAACTTCTGGTGTCACTCTAATGTATAAGAAGTTGAATGGAGAAAAATCATCTTTGAATTTGTGCATTTTTTTTCTTTACAACACTATATCAAAGTATTTTTTGGAGTCACCCTTGTCTATAATAAGTTAAATGAAGAAGAAACAATTCCACGAAGTACAGTGTAATTTTTGTTTTTATCAATTCTGCATCAAAGTATTGTTTCGTGGGTGAACTTTAAATTGTTTTTGCCTTTAGCTAACGAGCAATGAATAATAAGCTGTTAAGTTTATTGCACTACATTTGATGATCAATAACAATCAAATCTAAAAATTTTACATTTAGTTCAAAATGTGCATAAACAAGCAGAAAGTCTGGACAAATGTTTGGACCTTTTTTAGTTGCAGACTGTTTTAAATTATCGACTGATTAATCTTTCCCATCGTAAGTGGAAATGCTCATGTTTTTTTGTTCACAAATACCCCAAATGTGGTTCGTGTTTTCTAATTTGCACTAAAAGTCTGGATTCATTTCATTTGAAAGATCAATTTTATCGAAGCGAGAAAAAAAGACTGCTAAATACCAAGGCATGTAAGGTATTACCTATCAAAGAGTAATAGCAACTTCTGGAGTCATCCTTATGAATCATAAGTTGAATCTAGAAAAAAAAACTATATCCATGAAATTATGACTCTGTATTGTTCAATACTGCATCAAAGTATATTTAGTGAGAAAGATTGAGAATTGTTTTTTCCTTCATCTCAAGCACAATGCATAATAAGCTGACTAGTTTATTGCACTTGCTTCTATATTCAATAGCAGCAAATTCTAACATTTCTGCATTTAGTTTATAGTTGTCTTAAGAAGGTTCAATCCCTTATTGTAGTCCATGCGACGCTCTCCAGTTTGGTATGTCGTCTGTCTTTCTTGCTCTCCTGTGATAATACAACCTTTTGTAATTTTTACCACGCTTATTAAGTAATTTTTTCTTTTAAAAGGACCCTCGAGATGTTTAATACAATTCAGTACGATCATTAGATATTTTCTTATCATTGATAACTTTTTATCTATTGTTCACTATTAATAAGCAAGGTAAATGTAATAGAAGCCTTTTAAAAAGATGATAGCCCAGAAGCCTACATGTAAAAATTAGCTAATTATAAATAATAATATCTCGGATTCTAGAAACCCTCATGCCTGCAACTTTTGACAGTGCCATTTTCATGACTTTATTCATTTATAGATTAACTTTCATCAATTTCTCATTGTTAATTCTGTAACCGATAGAACTCCCTTACACTGTAGTATCCTGAAACTATATTCTGTTGTATAAAGTATTAGAAGTCTGGATTTAGTTTATTTCAGGGATCAATTTTATCACAGTGACAACTTTTTTTTACAATTTTGGTAGTGGAATAAATTTTTATTTTTTTTGTAACCAAAGTGCAGTGAAAAGTGAGCTCTTAATTGCACAAGATTTAGTTTTTAACTACAATCTAATCAAGAAATTCTATATTAAGGAGGCTCCAGCGACCTAGTGTCACGAACATAGATAAGTCCTATTTAATAGTTAAAGTCACACTGAATCCAGTGGTGACCTTTTTTTACTTCCCTTATCGGTCTAAATCTTTAAAAATGTGAGCCTAAAGTTTGCTCTCTTAACATGCGCTCTCGTGGCAAACACACTAAAATTTATTGATTGCAACCTAAAATCAAAGTGTCACGAATATTGAGAATATAGGTCTTGTAGATCGAAACATCTTTTCAATGCCGTTCTTAAAAAAGTGAGGTATTGAACTCAAAATTAAGATATATGCTCGAATAGATAAGGAATCGTGGTTATTTGCGAGTGTTCAAGGGAAGTTCAGGCCACCATATTGTATTTTGGAGTAGCGCGCGTGGTTTGAATTCAAACCATAAGAAAATTTGAAGTCGCCGTACGTTTAAAATTTCTTTTAATGCAATAAATATTATAACTTTCAAAATATATAATGCACAGAAAAATTAAATATTTGTAACAAAATCATTAAAACTTTATTCAATAGCAATAAATTAATTTTTATAATGCTGGATTACACAAATTCTTAATTTAATCCGAGATCAAATTTATTACATTTAATAAAGATGTAACGCGAACTTTTTTGTTGATGCTTGTAGTACAAAGTATTTTTATATCTTCTTGAGGATCCTTTTTAAATGCATAAATCAATTCTTCTTGACTTATGCCTTCTCTAGCTACCTTATTAATTACTCTAGTGTTAAGTACATTTTTTAGAAAAGCTAAAGATAATTGTTATTATTTAACATTATTTTTTTATTCTTATTACGTTTGATTCGGCTTAAACTTTCACATTCAGTCTTTAAAATCTTCATCTCGGACATTTAAATTTTCTACTAACTTTTGATAAATAATAACATTGTTTTCCCGTACATGCCTGACATTACCTTTTTTGCATTAGCCATTTTTCTCTCTTTTCAGTGGCATATTTTTTTTTCAATTTCCTTCTCTGATTCCTTATAAAATCCTATCTCATCGTTTTTTTTTTTTTTTTTTCATTTATAGTTTGAAAAATACCTAATTTCGTCGATACGTGAGATTCCTCCGCAGACATGCAGACGAATATTTACCTACTAAACGACTATACATCCACCCACCCACCTACACACCTGTGCGCGCGCGCACACACACACACACACACACACACATATACTTGACTACCCGAATCAAAGTAAAGGCTGCAGTGCGTTTTTTGTTATTGACTAGTTAGGTACACGCTGAAGCCTCCCTAACTTTAAAATGTTTAGGAACAATTAGACATACTCAAGACATTTTTGGGCCTCTTTTTAATCAAAGAATTATTCTTAACTGTCGACTACATATTCTCTGTTATATAAACTAGCTTAGTATCCCTTTTTATTAGTTAAATTCTAAAATCATTGCACTTACAATCAACTAGTGACAACTGAAAGTTTTTCTTATTACAAGTATCTAAGAATCATTATTAAATTATTCCTTGGTCAAAAACGTGCTACAACCGAGGAGCTCATCTTTTTTTTTAGTTATAAATAACAACTTCTTTTATTTCTTCGTAAATAAGAACAGGTTAGGATAATCAGAACTATTTTTAAATTATAAATAATTATTACATTAATTTTTAGACAAGTAAACGCTGGTAATGAGTCAGTAAACTTTTTTAAAAATTATCAATGCCTGGACAAGCAAGCGCCGTAATCAAGAAGCTTAATAGTGCAGTTTGTCTACGAATTTTGACCCTTCAGAGGAGATACAGTAAACAAAAATACGTAAAAAATCGGACATTTCCCGTAGAATTCAAAAAACTAAAATACAAACAACTGGCGCACTGAGAACCCACAGTAAATGGGACCCAAAGTGTGCCAAACATGGTTTTTTCTCTTTACTCTCTCCAGGTTCGTCGAATAAAAAAAAGTTTCAAACAAAAGTTGTAAAACTATCGATTACGGATTGATCTGTGCAAATCCGATGTTAATAAATTAAAAAATAAATTTGTAATTCGCAAAAAACCAAGAAAAAGCGTTTTTGTCAAAAGCTCATGTCTTTTTGAAAAAATTAAAAAATTTTCAAACTTTTTGAAAAAATTGAATTTTTCGAAAAAATAATGTTTTTTTAAAAGCTCTGTATGTCATAGACGCTTGCATTTGTATACTCCTTTTTGAGCTTAAAATTTTCTTAAAATATTTTAGTTATGTTGTCGTCGTCGTCATCTACATTAGTCTGTGATTCATTCATCACCGCACAAGACTCGTTCATTACTTCTTTATCCAAGTCATCATCTAAAGAATATGCGTCCCTTTAATTATTTCAATATTTAAAAAATTTCCCTGATCGCACGTGAAGCACATGCTTGAGCACTTCAGACCGTGTTTCCTGCAGCTGCAGATCTTTGACGTACACCCGCTTCTGCATCTGCAGGCTATAGGTTTTAAAATATCGTCAGGTATCAGCTGATCTGCACTTTTTTTTTGGCAGTAAGTTAGTACCTACAAAAGTCCAACCCCATTGCTCTGGCTCGAGCGAATTTCCGAGCCATGTTTGCAAATATAAATACGACCAATATGTATGTTGTACCGCTGCTCCCGCTGTCGGTGGTAGGGTGGAATGGAAGGAAGATCTCGATGTTGATTTCTTAAATTTTTGGTAACGTTCATCATTTAAAGTATCTTTTGGTTTTTTATTCAAATATAAGCACGCTGAAATCTCGCATCTAACGCTCGCAATAACTTGATGTCGTGAATGTCCATTAGAGAAAGAATCAAAGTTTGTACTTTTTTACTGTTAAGTATTAAAAAAATTTTATTTTTTCCCTGCCTTAGTAAACAAAAAGTTGTGTTACAGCCGGTGATTATGTACAGCAAAGTAAAATACTTTTTTAAGCTTAGATATTTGAAGCTACTGTTGTTGTACACTGTTTGCGTCTCTTTACCCTTTCCCGGCTTACAGAAGTATATCTTATTATTATCTGGTGCAAGCTGTGTTAATAAGACTAATAGGTCTGTTTCTTCGCCATATATTTTTACAACGTTGTCATTTCTTTGCAAACCTATCTCTGTCGTTATTACTAGACTATCAGCATCTTCCGTAGCAGTTTTTGTAGAGAATTAATTTTTCTGTAATTTGGCGCTTAAAAAATGAACGAATTTTTTTTTTATTCTTATTCTACAGAAATTTATTTTTCAGATATACTATGGTAGTATCCAAATGAAACTGAATTTCTACTGCGGGTTTTTTTAACTGTCTACGCATTCGTTCTACAGATCTCGTACAAACCTCGTCCGGGTAGCCGTCAAAAATAAAAACAGTGTTTTTAGCGAAATGATACTGCGCGTAGCTGATATACAAACTTATTATATTTAGTACTGTTTTATTTTATGACCACACAACTTTGTGGAGAAAATAACCTCGATTTACAACGTGTTTGTCATCTGTACTTTCTGCTGGAATTTTGACGGGCTTAAAGCTTTCGCAAAATGTAGATTTCTGAGTTCGTCGCATCCCACATTCATCGGAAAAAGACAGGGGTACTGGCGCAAGTTAATACATCAAGTAAGCTTTCATGTCTTCATCTGATTTTTTCCTTAATGATATTCGTTGGAAAACTAGTAGAGGGTCTGTAGAAACTTTTGTATCGTGGAGCTTAACATTGGAGTGAACGGAGTGAAGCGTTTCAATTTTTTTTTTTTTTTGTTTTTGTTTTTTTTTTTTTTTTTTATCTTTCAGCTGACCGAAATTATTTCCAATACAGCTGTTCCAACGGTTGAAGCTTTGTGGCAATTGATAATTGATAGAATCGTCACCAATTATCCCGGAATAAATCGATGATATGGAAACTCTATTGGGAAAGGGGTCGTAAATGGAAAAGAATGACGAAAGTTTACTCAGATCTAATAAATTGCGCTTAATTCTGTCGTAACTGCTTTCCGTATGCTGTTCTGATGTTATATAGTTAACGTTGCAGAAATCCTCCACTTTATTGCATACTTCCGATAAAATGATGGTAGAAAGAATTCACTTTGACAAAACATCAGACGTACCGCTTCCGTTCGTAATACCATCAGCACATGACATAGATCTCATTAAAATTTGCCTTATGGTCATATCCGACATAATACCGGCCCAAAATCTGTCACTTCAGCGAATTGTAAAATAGCCACCTTTTGTAAATTTAAGATAGTCACTTTCATTGAACTTATCTTTCAGTCTTAGAGCATCTTGGAGATATAGGTGGCTGGACTTCGCGTACAGGTAAAGTCCCAAGGCGTAAAAATACGGAATCATTTCACGAACGGTTTGTAAGTGTGGATCCCAGTTACCGCATCTTTCAGCCTCGATAAAACGCTTAACGATGATTACTAAATGAAAGTACTGCACCCACAGTTGCGCAGTTGCCCCACGCGTTTTTAACGATACCAGCTGTTGATTGAATTTCTCTGGCATTCGAATAAATGCCTCGTTTTCTACAACTTCATCTTTACTGGTTTCTGTACTCAGTGCTTTACAAATCCTATGAATGTCAAAGGTATCACTGGGGTTAACATTAATGTTCGAAAAAATTACATTTGCTAGCACTGCTTAAACAAGAATGTGACCTCGAACGGCTCTCGAAAAGGCATGGCCAATGACAGCTTTTTCGGCCGATTTTTCGGCGTAAATTGTCGAAAATGCTTCTTTTAGCCCACTGCAATCCATTATAAAACTAATGCATCCTAAAAAGCCCATTAACATGTGAAAGCCCCCAGCCGTACAAAAATAGACGACAAATTGAATGGATCATTCATAAGATTAATCGAGGTTACACGAGGTTACAATATCTTTTGCTTTAAAATACAACAGCTGATTGAAAGTGACTACCCATATTTCTTGACCCTGCGCTTTTGTTCGACAACTAGCTTCAATTAAAACCGTAAAAATTGTATCATACTCACTGGAGGGGGGGGGGGGAGGGGGAATTCACGAAGGACATTGGTATAATCTTTGATGTCGAGTAATTGTTAGATTGTTTCATAGCTTGCATAAGACCGTTCCAGCCCGGCGTTACTTCGGGACAAATTTTTTTGCCGTAAAACCATGCAATTTTTAAAGGCGATACCATATAGTTTTCTGGATTACTTGTATTTAAACTCTCAACAGCAACAGTTTTCAGTTGCTACCTTTTTTTGAGATGTGCTTCAGATCAATAAAACCAAATTTCCCTGTTTCGGGCGCAGGTGGTATAGATTTTAGACGCAGAACATTTTTTTCGGAGTAGAAAGATTCTGACGGCATGATCATCATGATCCTTCCCATCGAGTAGAACGTATTTCGTCCATCAAGTGTATTGATGTCATGGTCAGCATTGTCATAGCTAAACTGAATAAAAGAGCCAGTACCAATATTATATGTTTCTGGGTCATGAACAATCGAAGACTCAAGCAAAAGTATTTCGTTATACGACACAATAAGACCAACGTGAAAAAATGCGTTAATAAAATTTTTAGAAGCGTGCTTTTTATGAATCATGGAATAGAGTCCCAGTAGGATTGGGGATAAGAAAGTACGAGGCCGCATCTTGAAAATCAAAATATGAGCGACAGTCAGGACACAGTTTGTCCATGTGTTTTGCTGCACTATATTGCTTTTGAATGATAAAATCAAGATGTCCAACAATACTCTTAAAGTTTCAGGAATGCAGCTATAGACACACTCAGGCCGATACTTGACTTTTCTCTCCCACCATCCTGTACAACATAAAATAGGTATTATTTACACATGAGTAGACTTTTCCATTAAATTAGCAGACACCTAATTTCATAACGATAATTTTAAATTAATCAATAAATTCTTACTAGGTAACAACTATCCTCAAAGATTTATTGATAAATTTTTCAACAAAATAATAAATACCTTAAAAAACTTGAATACGATTGACAATCGCAATAGAAATAATAATAATTATGAACTAATCTTCGTATATTGTATGTATAACCATTATATATAACCATTACCGTATATTCCCCACTTGCACATTCTTATTAAATATTATTGTAAGAAGCTTCACGTTGGTCTTGTATACAGTTTAAACAATAAATTGAATTCGATCTTTTCACTTGGAAAAGATGTAACCGAGACACTCGATGAAATTAATGTCGTTTACCACACACCATGTGCGAATTCCAACTGCTGTTATGTCGGTCAAACATCGAGAGCTGTAAAATGAAGATTGGCAGAACATAAAAGAGGCATAGAGAAAAAAAAGATACAACTGTACTATCACAACATAGCATTGAAGTTACACACAATTTCAATTTTGATGAAATAAAAATTTTAGACACAGAACAAAACTATAAAAAGCGCCTTTTTTCTGAAATGTTAAATGTACATTCCTTCAATAATAATATTTATAGACAACAAGATACAGAGAAATTGAAAAATTGTTATAAGTCTCTCTTTAAGACAATTAAGAAAGGAGACTAACTTAATGTACATGATTTGAGAGCCCCTTTTAATTATAGTAGTAGGAAAATATGAACTGTTTATGTGCGTCTCACAAGGAACTGCTTGAGATTCTTATTTAATTGTATTACGTGCGTATACTATGTCATTTGTGTATGTGCAAGGTATAAAAGCAACTAAACTCGAAACTCTGACTACAGTACGCTTACATCCCTTTCGTAAGAGTCAGAAGTGTGTTATACACTTCACTTAATTTGCGTTTATTGTATTTACCAAAATTTGTATTGTAAAGAATTTTTATTACTCATAGATTTTTATACCTGATGAGGGCCGGAACATTGTCCAAACGGCAGAAACGTCGTTTTGTTTTTTAATAAATACAAAATTCGACAGTACCACCATTGGACGTTGTTTTAAATTATTAACCAACTGTCATTGGACGTCATATTTTAGAATTTTAATTTTACTTATTATGTACTTTTTCATGCTTGACGTTCGCAGGATATCCCCTTTGTACTTATCTAAAATATCATTTAAAGACAATTGCAAATCCTCTGAGTTATCTAGAATATAGTTAATTACGAGAGAGCAGCACTTGCCAGTAAAATTAGTAGGTTGAAATTTATAAAACGCGTTGTAACAGTAAATGTGGTAGCGGGAGTCGTTAATATTGTTCTCTAAAATGAACGATAAACGTTCAATTAAATTGATGTTATTAATATTGTTTTCGCTAGCCTTGATTCCAGTAATAAAGTATTTAGCGTATCAGTGTTAGAGACAAGCCGATAAGTTTGTCTATCAGTGTAGAAATCAATCCGCTTCTCACAAAAAAAACTGCATCATTAGCTTTTTGTTCAATAGCTTTTTTGAAATCCAAAAGATTCTAAGTCGTTTTAATACCCCTATCGCTGTTGTACAGTACCTAACAATTTTTATGCAGCATCAGAGACGTGAATCGTCTAAACTTGTAGAACTTCTTGTCCTTTCGCTTTTTACTGGAATCAATCAGCTTGTTCAGCGTTTTTTACTTCACTGTAATTATCGGCCTAGCTTTCATGATATAAACGCAAATAAGGCACGTATGCACTGGCTGCTCCGGCTTGTCTGCCTTGCATAACTCCAGGTGCTCCGGGTCTGCCATCGTACCCTGCTCCGAGTTTTCCGCCTGACGCAGCTCCTTCACCTCTTTACTCGTGTCTGATATTTCTTCAAGCAATCTATGATAAGAAGAACTATTTATGTAATCGCAGGAAACAATAAATAGCACAATCAAATGTGTCACACACTACTGAAGGAAATAATATTGTACTACACTTCACCCCAACGAGTAATGCGATTAAAAGTCGACACATGCACAGGAAAAATACAAATTTTTTTAGGTTAAACTCATGCAGAAGAGGTATTTGTTTTAATATGACAATTGAAGCACCCACAGTTAATAGTAAACAAATAATAATAGTTATCGTATCAGCAAAAAACAGTATTATAACGTACCTTTATTTTGAAGTAAATCAACAATCAGAACAAAATAATGAAGTCTAAATACTATCGGCTTGCTGATCATGTGCTCTCCACGCTGTCCAGTTGAGAAAGAAGCAGAAGCAAAAACTGGAGTTGCCGAGGGCCCCGATGGGCCTTTTCTCCCCCTCGCCCCCAACCACACACCGGTAGTGCCAGCGAAAGAGTAGCCCCAATTATGCTTGCTTGAGTTTAAGTTTCCAAATAATAGAAAGCAAATATGTTGAACTTGTATTTTTTTATTGAAAGTTCACATACTAAACTAAAAACTCTAAAAATTTCAGCCTTTAATATGCAAAGATGAGAGCACTAGATTTTTTCCAAAAAAAATATTATTTTGGCTTCAAAGGGTAGTGCATAAAAAATTTTTTTTCGTAAATTTGTAAAAAAATACCAGCTATTATATACTATTGTCGAAAATATAAAAAAAAATTTTATCTCGAAGAAAAATCAGTTTTTAGATTTTTTTTAAAATACCCGATTTTTCAACCGATTTTTGGCCAATTACCGATTAATTAAAAAGCGCACAATAATAAACAACATAACTGCAACATTTCAAAAAAATTTTAAGCTCAAAAAGGAGTATACAAATGCAAGCGTCTATGAGATATAGAGCTTTTAAAAAAACATGATTTTTTCGTAAAATTCAATTTTTTCAAAAAGTTAAAAAATTTTCTAATTTTTTCGAAAACGTGGTTTTTAAGTCAGATAAAAGCTATACTTTCCACAAGTTTGGTAAAAAAAAAATTTTTTTTTCGCAAAAATATAGGCTTTTTACACAAACGCTTTTTTTCGATTTTTTGCGAACTACAAATTTATTTTTGTATTTATTAACATTGCATTTGCACAGATCGACCCGTAATCGATAGTTCTACAACTTTTGTTTAAAACTTTTTTTTATTTGACGAGCCTGGAGAGAGTAAACTGAAAAAACCGTATGTGGCACACTTTGGGCCCCATTTACTGTGGGTTCTTAGTGCGCCAGTTATTTGTGTTTTAGTTTTTCGAATTCTACGAAAAATTTCCGATTTTTTACGTATTTTTGTGTACTGTATCTCTGAAGTGAAAACTTAACACGGGGCCGAAAATAGACAGACTACACAATAACTCTTCCTTAGATAAAAGTAGTAAATAATACTTTTTTTGTGCATTACTACAGTCAAGGAAAAACTTGACTATTTTTCTGTTACAGATAATCAGTTGATAATTTATAAGCAACTGAGGGATAGTAACAACTGTAAGTTTTATTATATTGGAACGAAGTTCCTTTTCTCTCATTACGAGTTCTGAGTGAGTAGGGGCTTGACTGAAAAGATAGCAATAAGACTTTTTTTCGACCCTGCTATAGTAGTACAGTCGTATATTAAGCCATACTAGCGACCTCCCATCTCGGCTTCACCCGAGACTTACTTAATGGAACACCGTAGTGTGTTGACATGTAATGTTAAACGTTTTCAGTTAGTAATTTTACATTTATTCCTGACACTTCTCAGAACAAAAATCTTCTTATTAAAAACATATTTGTTCGCAATCCATATAGTTTATTTGGTCAAACAATAAGCTTTAAAAATTAAAAAAAATATAACTACTCTGAATAGTATATAGTCTTTTAGTCGACGAATAATGTTTCCGGAAATGGTAGTAAAAATGTATTTGTTAGCAAGGCAGTTTAAACTTAGGTGGCCTTGAAAAGAACTGATGAGATTGAAGGTTAAGTAGTGAACGTAAATACTTATATTGGCCCTAAAAAAGGCCAGTGCTGAAATTTCCAGTTATTCCTTAACATTATTCCTGATGATGGAGACCCAGCTGTGGGTAGCTTGACTCTCACCCTCGGAGTCTCTGTGTACGGAGCCGTACATGAGGGAGATACGCCGCTGACCAAAATATATCTCGTCTTCAGGTCGTTCCCAGGATAATCAACTGCTCATAGTTAGTGGGAAAAGTGGGCCTGGAGAATACCTTCTGTGTAGGTATGCCGTTGGAATGACCACTAAAAAGTTGGTTGTTGTGGCTGTCCGTACTCTTCAGGGCTGTCTTCCCTGGCTTACATTTGTAGTAAAAAATTTGCTCTGGCCTATTATAACCACATTTGATTAATTCTGTTTCAGGTAGCTTCGATTTTATGTCGACGCCACCTAGCGGATCCTACTGAACTAAAGTGAAAAGCTGGCGTATTTTTGAAAAACTTTGAGCTTATTTATTGCTATTGTTATTAAATTTTTCAAGATAAAAACCATACTAAAACCATCTAGGAAGTGTCGAGAATCGGTATGCAAAATTTCAGCAAAGTCGGTTCAGTAGTTTTCGCGGTTAGCGATTACAACGGTTTTAGCGACTTTGCTTTATGTAAAATACATTGCCTCACCCAGCTCTGAGAGCTCTCTCTTTCTTCGTGCGCGTGCACCGGAGGACTAGATGGCACTTTGTTTTCGGCCTCCTTCGGTTGTAGTCGGCTTGTAGCTTCTCCCCGCGCTGCGTACCGTCAGCACTGTACATACACATTTACAGCGGCCGCTGTAAGCATATACGTATAGCCTGATTCGACGTACAATGTGTTGAGGTAAAAGCACCAGTACGTGAACACTTCCTAAAATTGCACCAGTAGATTGAACAGCTTGAATAAACTATTTTCAATTTAAGTGGATAAAAAAAAAAAATGTTTCTAACATCCTTTGATCGTTCTTTAGATAAAACAAAATTTATATTTCAGTAAGTCTTTATACTCAACGAGAAAAAAATTATTTATTCGTGCAACTTGTATGAGGTAGCTTGTGAGACTGTTCAGGTACTGGTACCATTAGGTTTTACCTATGCCCAGTACTTGAACACATAAAAACGATTGAAATCACTGTTAATCAATAATAATAGTATGTCAAGCCAGTCGTTATAGTTTTCATAATATGTTACCAATGAAATTAGAAAGAAATTTTTCGATTTGGTTATTTGCAATACATAATAAAAATAGAAATCAGTAGAAGGCAGCTAACATAACCTCTCTCCCATTTAATAACATGGGATGTTCAAGTACTCGGTCAAAAATACGTATCGGTACCAATACCTGAACACACTGTTCATCTACTGGGTCATTGGTTAAAAAACTTTGAAATTAATTTATTAATTGTACACATGACCTAGAAAATTTTCTTTGTTTTTTTTTTTTTAAGGAAAAAATATAAACTTACTGGCGCAATGACTGTTTTGTTGTAATGCAAATCAGAAATTCAATAAAAATGAGAAAACAAAGACTTCATGGAAAAAGTGTTCACGTACTGGTGCTTTTACCTTAGTCTCTCTCCGCTTTCCGCACCACACCGTAAAACTGGCTGTTGTTCATTGCCCGGAAACAAAAAATACGATTTAATCTCATGTTTTTAAGTATACGAAATATTGGTCATTACTCTACAGAAATTTTTTCAAGAAAACGGGAAAAACAGTTTTGACCAAATCGAAAGTTGACTTCGTTTATTTATTTAAAAATGTATGATTTGTTGACAATTTTTGTTTAGTTTTTTGCTTTTGTCTCCGCTTCATATGGCTCATAGAGTAATTTTACAACCGTTAATCTTTTTGTCGTCAAGTTTCCTACAAAAGATATATTTTTGAAAATTAATTATTTATTGTTGTAACATACTAATGGTGAAACAGAGCGAAAAAAATATTTGATACCAAAAAACTTTCGATCAGCGTAGAAAAAAAATACCACGTCAATTTGAAAGTAACTGTGAAAAAACATTGATGTAATGTTGCATAATGAGAAGCTATTTATAAAATTATAGAATAATTATTAGTTTTTTGCTAATTAATTTTTTAAAGTTATACTTTAAAGGGTTATTACAAGTTTAATTGTTGGTTTACAAGAATAATTGTGCTGTTGTGTGGACACAGTCACTATTCATGTTTTTGTCTTTTTCTGATCTTGTAGAATGTGTGCGAACACTGAACATAATTTAATACTGTACTTAAACTCAATATATACTTAAATTACTGATTCATTTAGTCGTTTCACTCTTAATAACGTGGAGATTTACTTTAATAACGAGTATCAAAAAATCATTATTAAATTATTGCTTGGTCAAGATTGTGCTGTAGACGAGGAGCCTAAATTTTTTTTATCTGTAACAGAAACTAAATTCATTTTTTGGAGATTCACGTTAGTAACAAGTATCGAAGAATTATTACTAAATTATTTCTCAGTCAAAAACGTGCTTTAGACGAGGAGCCCAAATTTTTTTATCTGTTAACAGAAACTAAATTCATTTTTCAGAGAATAAGCACATGGCTAGAATAAATTTCACTGTCTTAAGTTATGCATAATTATTGTAGTAACTCATATGCAAGTAAGCACTAGTGACAATAAGTACATTTTTTTCTTACCACGAACAATTAATAATGATTGTTAAATTATTTCTTAGGTAAGTAAGCACCGAAGACAAGACGCTCAACTTTCTTTTATTTAAGAATAATTACTAATTTTATTTTTGGGGGAACAAACTTAGAGGAAAAAAAGCTTGACTGTTTTTTAGTTATAAAAATTAATTTTTTAATTCATGCTTAGGGGAGCTAGCGTCGTAAATAAGGAGTTCAACTTTAATTTTTAACTGTTAGTTATCAATCATAACTTCTTTTAATTACAAGCATATAAATAAGAGTTACAACTAAATAATTCTTTCTTCTTAATACAAATGGTTATGAATGGTTATTAAATTATTGCTTGGGCGACTAAATGCTATAGATAAGGAGCTCAACTCTCTTTTACTCATAAATAATTGCTAAACTTTTTTCTCAGGCACCAGAAAAAGCAGGCTACATGAAAAATTAAGTTTTTTTCAGTTATGAATCATTATTAAAACAATTTTAACGAAAAAAGAACTAGTAATAACTTAATTATTCTTTTATTTATTACAAAAAATTAGTAAATTGATGCTTTGGCAAGCAAACGCACCATAGATTGGGTATCAGTTATGATTACTGACTGAATTAAATTCTTTAGAACCAAGTGCCTGAAATTAGAAGCTTAACTATTTTTAGTTTCAAATAATAATTAATTTAACTTTAAGGCATGTAGGCACTCTTTATAACTAAGAGAATCTTTTTGTATATAAAATAATGAATAAATAAATGCTTGATTGGAAAGGTTCCGTTGATAAGGAGCTCAATTCTCTTTTAGTTATAAATATAAACTAAATTAACTTTTTCAAAAACAAAAACAGGTGACGAGAAGCTTATATGTTTTATAGTTATAAATAATAATGTGATTAATTTTTTTGTAAGTCAATGCTGGTTATGACTAAATAAACTATTTTATTTGTAATAGTTAATAAACTAATGAATGCTTGGGCCGGCAAGTACCCTAGACAAGAGACTAAACTCTTTTTTGGTTATGAATAATAAGTAAATTATTTTTTAGAGAACAAGTCTATGCGATTAAAAGCTTAACTGTTTAACTCTTGTCATAACTAAATTAAATTTTGTTTATTATGAATGATAAATAAATATATACTTGAGTTTGTAAGTTCCGTAACTGAGGAGCTCAATTTTCTTTTAGTTATAAATTTTTACTCAAATTATTCTTAAGGAAATAAGTGCAAACAATAAGAAGCTCAACTGTTTTTTTCGTGCGAATAATCTCTAATTGAATTCTTAGTCAAGTAAGCACTTGCACTCCAAAATGATTTTTTTTATCATAAATAATAATTAAATTAATTCTAGGACGAGCAAGGGCTGTCAATAAGGGAAATTTTTAGTTATCAATATTTATTAAATTAATGTTTAGGCTAGTCAGAGCTGGTAATGAGTGAATAACCTTTTTTTTTTTTTCATTTGAAATTATAAATAAATTTATATTTGCGTGACTAAGCGCCTCAGACGAAGAGCTAATTTCTCATTTTGTTATAAATAACTAAATTAATTCCTTAGGAAAGAAGCGCAGGCATTAAAAAGCTTAACTGTTTTTTCCGTGTGAATGAAATTTACATAATTTAATTCTTAGGCAAGAAAGCGATTAGACTTCTAAATAAGTTTTTTTTTTGTTATTAGTAGTAAGTAAATTATTTCCAAAGTTAGCAAATAACGTAGATGAGGAACTCAACTCTCATTAACTTTTTTAGGAAACAAGTGCAGGTGATATAAATCTTGATTGGTTCTTAGATATAAATGAGAATTAATCTTAATTTTAAGCAAGTAAGCGCTTGCGCTACTAGCACATAGACTTCTTGTTTTATTTGAAATTATAAATAATTTTATGCTTGATTGACTAAGTGCCCTTGATGAAGAGCTAAACTCTTTTTGTTATGCACAGCAACTTAATTAATTATTTAGGAAACAAGTGCAAGTTGTGAATGCAATGCAAACAATTTGGGAATGCAATTAGAAACTAAACTGTATTCAGGTATAAATATCAATCACATTAAATTGTATGCCAGTCAGAGCTGGTGTTAAGTAAATATATTTTTATTCATCCTAAATAATAAATGAATTGATGTTTGGATGAACAAGCTCTTCAGACAAAAAGCTAAACTCTTTTGGTTACAAATAAAATCTAAATTCATTTTTCGGAAAAAAAACTGGTGACGAGAACCTTATCGATTTTTCAGTAACAAATAATAATTTAATTAAGTCTAAGGTAAGTCCAAGCTGGTGATGACTATATAAACTATTTAATTTGTAATAAATGATACATAAATTAATGTTTAAGCAAGAAAGCACCCTAGATAAGGGGCTAAGCTCTTTTTTCGATATAAATAATAAATAATTGATTTTTTGGGAAACAAGAGCAGGTAAAAAGGAGCCTAACTGTTTCCTACGTATGAACGAAAATTCGTTTAGTTTTTGGGGAAGTAAGCGCTTGCAATACTGAATGTACTTTTTTTTAATAATGAATAAATTAATATTTAGGCGAGCAGGTGTCATAGATGCAGAGTTTGATCACTGTTTGGTTACGAAAAATAACTTTATATCAGTTCCGGTGTGGAGGGGCCGCCGATGAGTAGCTCAACTACTGTTTTTTTTACGTATTATAACTTTGTTGAGTTTATGATGAGAACGCGCTAGTGATTAGTAGCCTGACTGCTTTTTAGGTTCGTATAATAGTTCACTACATTCCTAAGCATGCGAGTGTGGATGATATGTAGCCCAATAGTTACAAATAAGAACTAAAGTTACTTTTTGCAGTACAATCACCAGTGACGACTAACCTTACTGTTTTATAATAAGGAAGTGTCTCTGATGCTATTGTTTACTTACGAAAAAATAATACAATCGATTTCTTGATTGCAGTAGTTTATTTTTATACTACATTTCACATTTTAGTGTAATACAACGTTAGTTATTTTCGCATTCATTGCTTTTTAACTGTAGTTATTAAATAGACAATATAATCATCGAACTTATTAACAAATTTGCTGAATGAAACAAACAAAAGTGTTTGTAAAAATAAAATAATTTTTTTTAGATACGAAATTTTAATTATTAAATCATGTACACCTCACATTTTACTTTCATTACATTTTAACGCAATGTACTCTTGATTGATAAAATCTTAAAATTTTTATACAAAAGTAAACAGTGGCGTTAACTGTCATTATTGTCATAATCATTATTATCATTATTAAAATTATCATTATTGTTATTAATATTATGATTGTTTTTATTACAACTACTGTCGTTAATTTTATTAATATCCTTATTGTTATTATTGTCATTATTATTATTATTGTCGTAAGTGTCATTATTGTCATTGGTATTATTATCATTACTGTCATTAAAATCATTATCATTATTATTATTAATATCATCATTATTGTCATTATTATCATTATTATCATTGTTATCATTATTATCATCGATATAATTATTGTTATTATTATATTTATTGTTATTACTATTATTACTGTCGTTACTATTATTATTTTAATTATTATTACGATTTTTCTTGACATTACTATGAAGTACATGACTACGGCACTCAGTCATGTAGAACTCTCTGATATGAAATACAGAAACTATTTTTGCAGTTGATACATCTAAGATTTTTAAGGTAGTTCTTTTATGACTCCCGAGTCAAAGGTGCGACTATCAAATTTATATTTATTGAGACTGCGTAAATTTAAAACGATTTTTTGTAAAAATTGTTTATTGAGTCAAATTAAGTACTGATTCAGAATTCAACAGCATGATATCCGATATAAAAGTTCGTAGGAAATAATATGTAATATTTGGGCTCACGTCAAAATACCAACAGTTAGTGCTTGCCGATGCTTTCAACATAGGACACGAAAATGCATGCCTGTGTTTGTTGTAATATCTTTGATTAAGTCCGTAAACATATATAAATTTTCAGATGTTCAGTTAATAAATACCTAGTGTTCAACTTTCAGTAAAAAAACGCTTAGTTGTCATAAGAACACATGTTTTAAATTTACGTTTCATGTATCATTATCTTGCGTTAATATTCGACAGCCTACTCTAAAATTTTGAGGGGTAGTGTACTGTAATTTAATTAATAATTCTTTAAGGTTTCATGTTATTCTGTTCATAATCATTTAATGAAAAAAACACTTTCACAACATTCATCATTACAAGCACAGTTCAATCTAGTCATAAGTGATAAATTGTACAATTTTTCGCATATTTTTATTTTTTTAAATTATTACTAGTTATAAAATTTTCGACACGACAACTAGATTATTCACTATAGTTTATTATTAAGGGTTTCAAGACGTATGAATCAAAAAAGTTCTTTGATTTTAGTTGAGATGTCAAATTTTCTCTTTCTTTATCGTATTTATTACAGTGACAAAAAATACTTTCCTGAGTAGTGGTGTATGGGCCTTAAAGCTTACCAACCAGCTAGTGTGTGACTAAGCTGGTATATTTAATAAGGGTATAATTTCCAATTTATTAGCCAAGAAGCACAAACGAAACGACTAAGAGATCACTGGCTCTTAAGAGTAGTGCTGTATGGGTCCGAAAACTCATCAACTAGCCATTAACTGAGCTAGTATATTTGGTAAGTATAATTACAAGGTCAGTGGCCAGAAACTTAAGTAGCCAGGAAGCATAAACGAATCTATTAAAAGCTCTCTGGCTCATTTCTTTAGTTATTTTTAAAATATAGGTCATTTGTAATCAATAACGAGCCGGTGGATAAGCTAGTACTTTCTTTAAGTGTGGTGTAAGTACAAAATATTATCAAGTGGTAACTGAATTTCCTAGAAATATCTAGAAACAGTTTGTATAGGATTTGCACTCATGGAATTATATAACAGTGTTAAGCAATGTCAGAATGTATTTACTTCTTCTTGTTTGTGTTATATATATATATACATATATATATATATATATATACACATATATATCTGTGTGTATATGTATATTCATTTTTATCAAGCAGTACACCTTGTGAAGGGGACGGGCAATCTTATTGCAGCAAAATGTCTAGAGCAGTGCACCTGTCATGAGCCAGACGTATAACACTATAATATAAAAGACGAAGTGTGTGTGTGTGTGTGTGTGTGTACACTTTTTCGTCTTTCATATTACAGTGCTATACGTGTGGCTCATAACAGGTGCACTGTTCTAGGCATTTTGCTGCAATGAGATCGCCCGTCCCCTTCACAAGATGTATTGCTTGATGAAAATTAACATGTGAAAATTCTCAGTTACTTGCTTACTCTTCTCAGACTTACAACTTAAACATGCTAGTCACAATCTTTGCAGCCTCCCTTGAATTCTCTCTTTTTTTACTTTCTTCTCGCTCTGCCTACACGTGCTGACGAGCTCGTCCATATCTAATTCTATCTTTATCATTATTCGCTATGCGCCTGCAGGGAATTAAGCCCTACTGTAAACATATGTCGTCGTGGGAGAAGGTACTGGAATGAGCACGGAGACTTGTATGTGTGTGTAATTTATTATATCATTACAAGTGCGACTCGGTCTAGAGCTCAGCAAGGACTGAAGTTACTGATAAGCAGTAACACGCTTGACTAGTATAAGGAGCGGGGATAGTCCCTACACGCCTATATCAGGTGGTGCCGTCGAGTGAGAAAAATCGCCCCTCCCTAAGATCGCCAGAATGCATGGAGCCTTAGAGGAAAATTTGTTAATAAATTACAAAAAAGGTATTAAGAGTAGATTGACCAAATGAATTAGTGATTCGAGCGTGTATTATGTTAGTGTACATTAATAAATTTTGTTTGGTATTGTCATGTACACTAAAAGATTGAAAAAAATAAAAACATCGATTGTGACTGTAATAACACAGCGTATATGAGTGCATATACATGCTTGCACTTGTGTGAAGCTTAAGAAACACAAGTACTGCTTACATTTATCTATTTCTCAACAACACAGTGTTCAATAAACGTAAATACTAGTGACAGGTTAGTTTAACTTTTACACATTTATATTACGTTTCCGTGGATTGTATCCTTTAAGCTTCACAGAAGTGTAAGCATGTATATGCACTTATATTATATGCTGTATTATCACAGTGGCAATCCATTTTTTATTTTTTCCAATCTTGAAGTACACATGATAAGACCAAACAAAATTTGTTACTATACACTAACATAATACACACTCAAATCACTGATTCATTTTGTCAGTTTACTCTTAATAATTTTTTTTAATTCATTAAAAAATTTTCCAACAAGTCTCCATGCATTCTGGCGATCTTAGTGAGGGACAATTTCTCTCACTCGACAGTGCCACCTGACACAGGTGCATAGCGAATACCTTGCCCATCATTGTTGTCTGCTTCCATATCCCTCTTTCCATAGAGCCTTTCGTTTCTTTTCGGTCTACCCTAATATTCTTTTCTTTTTCTCTGGTTCATACTTCTTTCTTGCTCATTCTCCGTTCTTTGACTTTTTTTCGTTTTTTTCCTTTCTTTTCTTTACAATACATATCGACTTTGCTAGTGATGGTCTTTTTTTCCTGTCTCTCTATTTCGTTGTTTTTTTCTTTTCTCACCTTTTTTTTTTTTATCGCTTCACTCTCATCTTACCTTCTCCCCAGTAGCTCTTTATTCCCTACTTGATTTGTTATTTTGCTACGTTTAGAATAGGAAGGTGAACATGACACCCCTTCTAGAAGAATAATGTATACTTTGTTGGTTGCTAAAATATTCGTTATTTGGTGGTAAAATATTTCAACTAACCTAGACCGAATCTGTCACATCTGCAACTGTGTTTATCTCATCTGTGTTCATGACAGACAGCGGTACCGAAGTTAATTTAGTAAAGGAACATGCAACATCCGATAACGCAATAATTAACAAGCAGGAAAAATACCACCTCAAAGGTATTAGTTCTACCCCTCTTACTAGTTTAGGTAGTTCCTCGATGAAAATTGCTGAGCAACCGACAAAATTTTTAGTAGTTCCTAACATTTTCCCACTCGAGTGTGCAGATATTTTGGGCTCCAACTTTCGAAAACAGACAAAAGCAAAAATCTGTTACAACACACGCAAGTTAATAATTAATTACACTTATATTCCGTTGATTATCAGCCATCAGCGCGATAGAATCTTCTTTGCTAACATTTCGGTCAAAAACACGCATCAAATCTTACCCCTCCTTCACCTCGAGTATGCGGGAAATCTCTTACTTGACACCGGAGCCACGATTAATATCATCAAGGAAGATCACGCCCCCCACTACTACCCTACCCGTGGTAAAGGAATCAACTTGCTTGGATTAAATTCAGAACCCTTACCCATCTTGGGGTTGGTGAAAACCAAGCTGCTCGGAGTACAAACGACCTTTTACGTAGTTCCAAACGACTTCGATTTGCCCAACAATGGTATCATAGGCGCACGTTTCGTCAGCGACGCGAAAGCTACCGTTGACTTCGCAAGTAAAAGCGTTGATATCGGCTCCGAATCTGTGAAGATCTTTTTTTCTCTGCTCGATACGAAAGGATTAAGAGATCCTTATTGGGGAGCACTTAACCCAAAAAAGAGTCTAACTGACTACAGCTTTGATCTGGAAGCTGAAAAATACTCCAATAATAAACCGTCTGAGAAACTTTTCGTGCTACTCACTAACTTTAAAACTTGCACTAATCTAAATATACCACCACCTGATCCTTTACACTATTGGACTCAAGAAATGGAACCTCGACCACCAACCACGTGGACCTTTCCCGTTTTTAATCTACAAAGACAAAAAATCTCCGACCTGATTGACACTAAAAACACAACGCCAACAGAAAAACTCCACGTGTTGAGCCTAGTTGAGAAAAACAAGGTCATATTCTTGCTACCGAGGGACAATTTACCTGGCACAGATTTAACAACTCACAGAATTCTCACTACAGACGAGAACTTGGTCAACCTCAAACAGTGTAAGTACCCTCACAGCTCAAAAGATGAAATCGATCAACAAGTTCGAGCGCTGATCAACGTCGGTATCATAAAACCCTTTAACTCCCCATGCAACGCACCCCTTTGGATGGATAACAAAAAGCCCGATTCTACAGGCAAGCCAAGGTACAGATTGGTCATAAATTTTAGAGCCCTGAATGAAAAAACTATAGGTGATACATTTCCTCTCCCTGATATAAATGAGATTTTAGATCAAGTCGGAAAAGCCTGTTATTACACCGTACTAGACTTAGCATCCGAATTTCACCAGATAAAGATGCACCCTGAGGATACGTGTAAAACCACTTTCAGCACTCCGTATGGGCATTACGAGTTCCTTCGCATACCGTTCGGCCTAAAAAACGCACTCGTGACATTCCCACGGCTCATGAACACGCTACTAGCAGGGTTGCAAGGTATCAAGTCATTTGTTCATCTAGACGACATTGTTATATACACGAACACACTTGAGGAACACGAGGAAAAATTCAACCTGCTGGTGGATGGACTATGGCAAGCCGGACTCAAATTACAAATTAACAAATGCGAATTCTTAAAAAAAATCCGTCCTATATCTCGGACACGTACGAAGCGAAGAAGGTCTTAAACCTGACCCAAAGAAAATCGAAGTGGTTAAAAGGTACCCGGTCCCAGAATCCCAAAAAAATGTTAGACAATTCTTATGATTCGCAGGGTACTACCGAAGATTTATAAAGGATTTCGCGAGGATAGCTAAGACCTTGACAAAGCTACTGCAGAAGGATGTAGACTTCGAATGGACCCAAAACATGCAGAAATCCTTTAAAACACTAAGAGATATTATGTGTAATGCCCCAGTACTTCAATTCCCGAAATTAGACGAACCATACAATATCACAACCGATGCCGTGGGCTACGCGATAGGGGGGTACTGTCTCAAGGCGAGATAGGAAAGGACAAACCTATCGCCTATACATCTTGAGTATTGCGGGGACCCGAAATTAACTACGAGGTTTTCGAAAAGGAGGCACAAGCCATAGTGCACAGCGTCAAGACTTTCAGAACATACGTTTTCAGATGCCCGATTACCATCATCACCGACCATCAACCTCTGGTCTGGTTAAAAACAACTGATCTTAACACCAGAGTCATCAAGTGGTGATTTAAATTATCCGAGTATGATTACCGTGTCGTAAATAAACCCGGCAGGTTAACGGGGATTGCATTTCCATAACGGAGATGCGTTGTCAAGGAATCCGATTAAAGAAATTAACATAGTAACTAGAGCACAAAAAAAAGCGCAGAAAATGAATCAAAGAATATCCAAACTGAAACGCAAGGACAATTCCCAAAGTCCGCCAAAGAACTTACAAAATGGGAAACGACCGAACCCTTACCCCCAGTGCCCCCCGTACCATGACCAACAAAAGCTACGTTTAAACCCAATCGATCAAGGGCCCCATCAAAAGACGACGGCACAACAAACGACCTGGGGTTAAAAATCATAGAAACTTCTAACTCAATGCAAAACATGTCATCAAGCACGTATATTTTGTAGACACTTCAGGCAATCGAATCGACGACGGATATCATTTGGATTCTGGAGAGGTCAAAAAAATAAAAAAGAATAACCAAATCTCCCAATATCTATTACTGAAACGTACAACAACATACGTTCCACGCTAAAGATACTCAAAGCTCTAGCTGTTAAACACGATTTAGATTATATTTGCCTCGATAAAAGTCAATGTATGAAAAATTTAGAATGGCCAAGAATCCTGCACTTACCCGACGTAGTGTTCATAGACCAAGTAATAAAAATACTCATTTGCCTAAGAAAAATAAAGTACGTGACAACAACTAGGAGAGACGATATCTTTTGTTAACTACATAAATCGCCGATTGGTGGACACCGAAGAGTATCAAAAACTTACAATCGAACAAAACAAAAATATTACTGGGAAGACCTAAAAGGAGACGTCCAGCGTTGAATCCGACAGTGCTTGGACTGTCAATTAACAAAACTCGTACGGGTGATAACGAAGCAGCCAATGTGTATCACGGATACACCCGGCACAACATTCGATAAACTCGCTATGGATCTATGGATATAGAAGGACCTGTGAAGAAAACGAAAAACGGTTTCGAGTACATCCTAACAATACAAGACCACCTCTCAAAGTTTTGCTTTGCCGTCCCGCTACGAAACATGCAATCATCAACAGTAGCAGACGCTTTCATTAAGCGAGTCATTTGCATCTTTGGCTCGCCTAAGGTAGTTCTGACGGACCAGGGCTAAAATTTCCTCAGTAACTTGATGCAGCATGTGGTGAGACGCTTCATAATTAAAAGGGTCAGGACAACGTCTTTTCATCCTCAATCTAATGGATCGTTAGAGAAATCACACCACGCCCCAGCAGAATTCCTTCAGTATACCAACGCTGACGACGGTCCTCACAAGATCCTCGAAATCCTCCCAAAAAACTTAGTTAAAATAAAGCACGAATCTAATAGTAAAATTGTTCACTCGAATCGGTTAAGATATTCCTACATTGTTCCGTGACCCATATTGTAATTATACCCAATTATTAAGATCTTTTTTTGATTACAGAGAAAGAAAAATCATGCTATAGTCAAAAGGGATCCTACTAACGTTTTTAATCCTTACAACACCAGTGTTGGGGCTCATTGGGTATGATTGCGGTACACGAAACTCCAACATAACAACAAGTCCTTTAAGTAGCCGATGTAAAAGTAGCCGAGTGCGAAGTCCCGCAAGACAACATCACCACTACGAAGCAGTACCTGCAGCTGCTGCTAATCGATGAATTCACTGAAGTATCAATAATCCAATTTAACGTAGAAATAGAACGAGAGGTAAAGGAGTGCCACTGGTCCAGTTACGTATCCAGTATCTTTGGCAGATGGGGCAGTTACGTCGCTGAAATCAGTCGCGACGCTTGCGAGATAGCCCATCGCACGGGAACTTTGAACTACGGAGGGCACGTTATACAAGCCTTACGGGAAAACGCTACCAACTCATCCCCGATGGTATTCGCCGGACGTATCATGACGGACGGATCCTGCAGTGGATTCGGTTATCCTGACTCCTACGGATCCTGGTCTAACATCATTGCCCAAGGAACCCTGCTTGTCATTCTTATACAAATAACGACCAATGTATCGTTAGATAGCGACAAAATGTATTTTCCTTTCGATATTATATACGCTCTTTCGAACAAATTCTGTGTCGATTTTAAAGGAGTCCACGCTCGACAAATCTGAGAAAAAATGTGTAAATTTCGGTTTCATCAGCGCAGGTATTAAGGCAATAATATTTTGCACCCAACTAATTAAGTCGTTTCTGAATACCATATTCAGAGGGTATGCTGAATATCATATTCGGGTGGTCGCTCAAGATTCTTGGAGCCGTATGGGGCACTCTTACGTATTACATCATACATGCCCACCATCCGCACCAAGATACCAAACAAACAGGATATTGAGGCCCGACTTACCTCGGATCAAACTCACACCACTGAGATAAAAGAAATTTCACCACCGTCCCAACAAGATGAACTAATTATCGAGGACGAAACGAAAGGCTTTACGGCTCCTGTGTTCTCATATCTCAAATAGACGGCTAGTCTCGTCGTCATATAATGCCATTCTCAACTAACCTTTTTAGGTTAGGGGTGTTACATCTAGCTTGCAAAATTTATTTTTTTCCCTCTTTCCATTTCCATACCACAACCAACATATACCCAACCAGAATACTTTTCTACGTTCCCCATTTAGTCACGCTCATTTTAGTATAACACGCAATAGTTGACGATTTTCCTTCATTGCTTCTTCCCAAAATACTCTGCCCTTGGTGATTTAACCACAAAGTAATAAGTTTCCGCCGCTTAAAAACTTAACTGTACTTCGGTTTAAGATATTAATTTTTATCATATACTAACGTAATCTACTCTTGTTATGCAACAAACAAGAGCGCTATCTTTTTTTTTTGGGTTCTCCAATATTCTTATCTTTCACTCAAACACGTTTCGAATGATAAGATTGCTATGTCGCCCAGGAAATAGCACCTATGGAGAACAAAACGCACACGTCAAGAGAGACAAACGAAATTTTTTACTAACACCTAGAGATAAGTTTTCTATTGTAGTGTTAATATTAATACTCTTTATAAATAGTCGATTTTTTGTCACAAAATTCGTCAATGTAAAAATCCGAACACCATCTTTGTACATAAGATTAACAAATCTTATATGATACCCATCCTGTGAAACCCTCGAATCATCTTTGCCTTCGATAAATTAATACCTATGTCCGCCTGATTATAATGCCACGCTTGACCCTTCAACTCCCTACAGTTCCTACGTTACTACGCCACCATTATTTTACTTTCCTAGTTTCTTCTTTGTTTGCCCGTTGTATACCTACGATGAATTCACTATGCCCTTCTAGCGTAGCGTCTATTACTAATATAAATGGCCGCCTACGATTTTTACTCTAAGCTATACCATTTTTCACCATTTGTATTTTCTTCTCTCTCCACTATTATTGTAACCGTCGCAACTATTACTAGACTATTAACGCTAGTTTTAAGTTATACTTTTGTACTCAAACATATTTTATAAATAATTTTAAGAATACTTATTGTATCGTCGTTCTACTGCGTGCACCCCCCCCTCCCCCAAATAATATGTAAACACTACATGTGCAGCGGCAAAGGCGTAGCCATTTTTTCCCCTAGAACATTCATCACACGGCACACCACCGCGCATGTGACATCATCATGTAGCTTCTTTCTGAAAAGGAGACCTGTGCAGGCTACACCGCGCGCATACCTATACACATTCGTACACCTCATGTACGCACGACCAAAGCAGTTTGGGTCGGAGAATCTCGGAACCTCGTTTTGGGTCGCACCTTGGACTTGAGAGTTCGACAGCAGCTGTCACGGCTCAGTCCCGCTCCAGTAGCTTCCGCCATAACTTGTCTCTAGGGAATCACGTCTCCGGCAACCCTGTGATGTGATAGCTAAAGCGATCAATATTGAAACATTGCCGGAACTGTGGACGTCGGGAGGTGGTCATGGAGGACTGCCCTCGATGCGGAACTGAGGAGAAGCGGTGACAGTGGAAACGAAAGAGGAAGGCAGAGGAGGCCACGACAGACCCAGGTGAGGTCGCTAGTCTGGCTGCCCGATTGGATTTAACCAGGGAAGGAGAGCCAAGACCATCTCTACACCATGGCGAGTACCCCTACCGTTTCCAAGACCACTGCCGGGAGTATTTGGCGAAGGAAGCCGAGAGAAGGAGGGGGGGGGAACGGGAGGATGGGAAAAACCGAGGGGTCAAGGAAAAGCAGGCGCCGCCGCTTCCGGATCTGCGAGGACAGCTGGACGATCTACGGGCGAAGAAGTAGAGGAGAGAACTACAGGATTGACGCCTCCAAAACGAACGAGATCGAAGGGAGGCACATAACCGTGAAGAGGAGAGAAGAAGCCAGGAAGAACGGTAAACCGATAAATTGAGGAGAGAGCAAGCGGAAGAACAACGAAGAGAGAAGAAAGAAAGAGAATAGCAAGAAAAAAAGTGGATAGAACACCAGGAGAAGATGAAAGCGGAAGAACAACCAAGAGATAAGAAAGAAAGAGAAGAGCAAGAAAGAAGATGGATAGAACTGGGGGAGAAGGCAAAGGCAGAAAGAACGGGGAAAGAAGAAGGAAATAATTAGGAAGGAAGATAAACGGGTCGAGCGGGACGAAATGACCAGTGAAACATAAGAAAGAAGGAGAAAGAAAGGGTGGGAAAATCCAGAAAGAGGATGGATGGAGCGGTGGAACAGATATATGGCCGAGCAAACACGGTAGAAGGAGGAGGAGATAAAGGCCCACGAGGAGATGAGAAGGAAGGAAGAAGGATACGGAAAGAATTGAGGGAGGTGGCGAAGTATCAGAAGGAGCTGGTGCGAAGAGTTGAGGAGAAGTGGCTGGAGGATATCAAGAAAAGGAAGGACTACGATTGAGAACTTCGTCGAAGGAGGAAGGAAAGGGAGAACGAGGAAAAGAAAAGGAAGGAAAGGCAAGATCGGTGCAACGCAAAAAGGTCTCAGAGACGATCTAGATGGTTGGGGGAATTCCTTTCTTCAGGATCAAGGGAGGACTCCCGCTCGGGACCTCGACGCCACCGATCCCGCTCGAGGAGACGAGGCCGATGGGGTGGATGAGGCTCCCATAGCGATCGATTAGAAGCGACCCTCTGGCTGGACGACTTGCCACCCTCCACTAGACAGCTGGTTTTGGACGGCACCTTTAGAAAGTCGTCCTCATCGCCCTAGAGGCACACGTGGCCAGGAACACAGGGGTAAGGAGGAGGAGGTGTACCGGGAGATGAAATACGGTGAAGCAGCGGGCCAGAGTTGTGCGAATAGAGAGAGAGAGTTAAGGAGCCGGGAGAAAACGGAGACGCAAAAGAAAAGATCAAGAAAGAAAGAGAAAATTAAGAGAGACAGAGTGGGTGGAGACAGAAAGAGAGAACGAGTAATTTTTATTTTCAGGAACCAGGATGAGCAAGAAGAGGGAGAGAGAGAGATAGAGATAAAGATAGGGGAAACCCTGTTAATTCTTATTTATTTCAGGAAATCCAGAGACCCATCAGAGGAGATGTGGAGAACCATCAGGGGGAGAGACCCCGGGTAAGCGGGGTTTTTTTTTTTTCATGCATTACATGAAGTAGTCGCCAATGATAGACGGCTTTAGACATTCGGTGGAATGTCTAGCCTAGGAGGGGGGCTTGTGACGTGGTAGCTAAAGCTATCACGTCACCGTATACCTATATTTCGGGGCAAGTCATCGGTGGCTACCGAGTCCTAGAATAACATATATGTTTTCTACATGTATATCTATAACACATTACTAAATGTGTATTCTCGGTGCCGCGGACTACGAGCCAGAGGAGAGAGAAGGACCGAAGACCAGGAAAGAGATTGAATGTGTGTGAGGTATGATTGGGTGAGCAGCTGTGTGAGATAGAGAAGGAGAGGTGGAAGGGATCGCGACGCGTCGGAGAGGAGGGAGCACCGGGTTGTCGCGTCGATTCCCGAGTTTTTGAAACCTCCAACAATTTACCGGTTTCTAGGCGTGTTGGAGATTTTTGGGATACCCGGGAGGGGTGCGCGCGTCGATCGAAGGGGACGGGAGTAACGCCTGTAGTAGTTAAGTGGTAGCTGGAGACAGAACAGTGGAGAGCCTGGCACGAGGAAGTATCAAGAGGATAGCGAAAGGAGCAGAGTCGGAAATCTAGAAAAGTGACAGGCTAGATAGTTCGAGAATAGCAGAGAAAGAAAGTTCCTAACGATTAAGAGTAAGGTAGAAAAATAGGACTGGACCGAGAAGAGGTAGGACAGAAACAGAGAGAAAGAGAGAGAGTCTTCGAAGCCAACTGTGCTGCAGTCATCGCGACGATCCGGACGAACTCGAGGTGGCATTGAGTACGGGAGATAACGAGGATTGTGGAAAGGTAAAGGTACGTGGAATAGTGCATTGGGTCGTATACCGGGGCAAGTGGTTAGGACGATCCGAATGAGGGAGTCTGGGTGTGCAGGCGTGTGAAGGGAGAAAGAGAGAGAAAGCAGAGAGACGTGTGTGTCGGTGTGTGTAAGTGTAGAATAGATTGCGTGGGGACTAGTCGAGGTGTTGGCGGGATTCTTAAGGTGGTGAGACGCGCGCGGAGATATAGTAATAGGTACGAGGTGTGTAGGAGATTGTGTGTGTTCGGGTGTGTGTGGTTTAGGCGCGGGCCTCCGAGATTGAGCCAAGGACGCGTTCGACAGTGAAGACGACCCATATCGCTACGGAGATACACGAAGATATTTACCTGGCAGATTATGTGCTTATACTGATATACGTAAGAGAGAGAGAGAGAGAGAGAGAGAGAGAGAGAGAGAGAAAGGGAGTGCTGAGAGTGTAGTTAAGGGTGGAATAAATAGTGCAGACGCGCTGCTAAAAGTATAATTCGTGTCCCATGATTCTTGTCTGGTGTTCCCGAGCCAGACACCTGTGGCAGACCTCCCGGAGGAGAGAAGTCCAAAGTGTAGGGACAGGGTAAGTAACGTATAAGAGAGAGTTTTGTGAGGGGATATCAGAATGGCCCTTACGGCTGAAAAATCCTCGTCACAACCCATCCGCATCATTTGGGCAAGAAGGCCCATTGCCTCTGGGTTGACTGGGAGTATCTTTTCCTCATCTCGGACTCATTAGCAGCACTCACTATCAACCGGCCTGGACTACGCCATCACACACATACGCACACAGTCATTCTTTTTTTCTTACGAAGAGTATTCCTCCATTCTGTCTCTTCCCTTTTCTCTTTGTGGAGTTTGTTCTGGCGCTACTGCCAGGACGAATTCCCATAGTCATAGTAGGAGTAATCGTGTTCTGGCGATCACCAGGACGCCTTGCTCATCATAAACTCTGCCACCTTTGGTGTTTGTTCTGGTCAGCCTAGGACGAACCCCGACTCCACTTCTCAATCAAACAACCTTAAGCTGCCAGTCAGGAGCTAGACCTCTCCCTTCGAGGAAGAGTCAGGCATCCACGTGAGAGTGACAGTGGGTTCAACGCCTGTCCTCGTACCAACCCAGCCGAATAATCCAGACCCCTCGATCAAAGCACTACCCAGCCTACGGCATTGGGTTGCTAGGGCTAAAGTTTCAAAAATGTATCCTGCTTTTTACGCTGGACGTAGCAATAGCAAGAAATATGCGTCAAGGGAAGGAAAAAAGTTTACTCTAATAGCCGATGATTGATAATATTGAGGATAAATGAATATTTATTATAGTCTAATTTTCTGAGCAAAAACGTTTATCCTGTAAAAAAAAAGAGTCAAACAAACACATATCGTATAGATATGTGAAAAAACTACAAATTGCTAATTGTAAATGCCATGTCAACATCTACAAACTTTTTATTAAAGCGATCATTTAAAAAATCCACACAGTCCCGTATCAAAAAACGCTGATCGATATCGAATCAAATGACACCTGTTATATAATATCAACAGTTTCCCAAGCAATCAACAAACTCTCCATTATCTACTGAAGTGGGCAATAAATATCAACATAGCACATTAGTACAGCAGCTAGGGGGGTTTTCGTAGCCAATTGACTTCCACGAGAACGAGTAAGCATTCTCGATGTATTTTTGCCAGCAGAATCCGAAACTTGTTTTTTCGTAAAATTGTTCCAAAAATCGGTATTAACAATTTAAATGTTTGATGATTTGATTCAAGATTTGAACCACCGACCTCTTGCACCCAAACTGAGTCCCTTATCCATTCTCCTTAAAAATTCGAGTACTTTTTGTTATGGTATGATTTGTAACTTATTTTTGATGTAAAAGTTTATTTACTGTTTCATAATTAATTGAATGTGATTATAAATTGCATCAATAAGTAAGTCATTCATTTAATAAACTAATTTTTTTTTAATTAAATGATTTTTTTTTAACTTAACAATTAGTATACTTTAGCAGATTAGCTTCCCTGTGTATGATAAAATATTGATTTTTCAACCATTAGTTTGTTACTTTTACAATAAATAAAAAAATAAAAAAATTATTGCTTGTATACATTTTTCAAAATTCACAAAAATTATAAAAACTGCTTTCATACCTTATGAGCATTTCTCTGATAGTCAAATTTCTGTTTGTGTTGAAGGATATAACATTACATAAATTAATGGATGCTGAAGATATTTTGCAAGAATGTAAAAGTCAAAATAAAAAGTTACTTGAATAGTAAGTATTTATTTTTACATAGTTATTCAAATAAATAAAAATTTATGCAACTTATAATTTCAGTTTAACAAGATCAACAACTTTAGAAGAACTTGTAAATTTGATAACGGAAGAACCTTCTATGGACTTGGAAGAACGTTGGCGTTATAAATATTCAAATGTTGCTTGTGAATTACTCACCAGTGATGTTCCTGTCCTGACCGAGAAATTAGCCAGTAACTTAGATTTTAATTTGTTTTATCCTACAAAAATCGTGAATAAAATAAACAAATTTACTCTATTTTTACTGGTCCATTAGGTAATGAGATACTACTATCCAAACTATATTCTTTCATTGATAAGGAAGAACCTTTAAATCCATTGTTAGCGTCTTTTTTTAGTAAAACAATTCATTCACTATTAAGAAGAGCTTCGGATCAGGTATATTATTTCAACAAGATTTTAATAAACTTTATCTTTAGCTAGCATGTAAAAGGAATTTTTGATTGTTTAATTTACAATATTTTTTAGAACTGGATTTCTCATCAGTTTGTGTGCCTTCAAGTTTTAGAGTCTCTTAAAAGTCGCAAAAATTGTGTTGATTTATTACTACAACACATACAGACTTCTGCCATTATGGATTTAATTCTAATACTTCTTACTAAAATTGAAGGTGATGAAATGCGTCAGAACGTATTAAATGTAAGTTAGTAAGCTCTTTTAATGGATTAATCAAATTTATTCATGTGAATTATATAATTAGTAAAAATTAATTTTTTTAGTGGTTTGATGATCAACAGTTTGTTCAAAGATTAGTAAAACTATTGTCTTCATCTTCTGATGAAAAAAAACATGCTAATGCTTCACAATTACTTTGTGATATCATAAAACTACCACATATAGAACCAGAAAAACGACCTGACTTAATGTTACGCACATTGCAATCGTAAATATATTTTTATTCTTAATTACTCAATTTATTGCAATTCTTTTCTATATTCTGTGAACGAAAAACAGCAATAACGTGTTATAGTGAAGTCAATATATTTATATTTCTTACAAAATTTACGTTAAAACAAATTTTTAATGTTTTTCAGCTATTTCTGTAGGCTCAGAAGTAGACTAGTTTAGCACAAAAAATGTTTTTTTTTTTTTTTTTTTTTTTTTTCATCCTTACATTCACTCTTATCAGCACATAAATATTTTACGTCTACTCAATTACGAATAAAAAAGACATAAGTGCATACATAAGAAAGATGTGTTTTTTGTATGAATATTAGGGATAATGTGTTTAGGTAAAAAGTTAGCCAAGCTTTTTTGCAATATTTATAAATCATTTTTATTTTTTTACGCAAACTGCAACTGCCGCTTTTATCCTTTGGTAAAAAAAAACATATGCATGACTCAAGCATAAACAAAATTATTGCGCCTTCCCTACAACAAAATGTTTGATACAGAATTATTGAAGCTTATTAAAATATAACTTTTTTTTTTAGTAAGTTTTTCTTTCCAGTGCTATGTTAAAACTCTAAACATTGAAGATTGTTTTAAAATGGTTAAAAACTTGTTTAATAGCATCCAACTTTTTGTATATAGCGTTAGCAGATAAAGTATTGAATACATAAGTCGTAGATTTTATGAAAAAATTTTTTTTAATTCTGATTAATTTTTATCCAAAGTATCCCAACACACCAGACTATAAAAATACCTTGCCCTCGTTTATCTTCCGTCTAGCATTCTTTAGTATATCATCTCCTTATTATTACCTTAATTTCTTCGTTGCTTCCTTTTAATTTCTCTATTAAAAGATTTGAGTTTTCTGTGCCTGTACAAGGCAACGTATGCAAAAAAAAGCGTACGCTTCTTTGCCATACAATAAACTATCACCTCTTATGTGTCTTTGCCAACCTTGTCTTCAGCTTGGCCAACAATTAGCCTTACAAGCAATGATTAGTTTACTTTCTAGTTACTTAAAAGCATTACTAAAAACGGAGTGTGGTCAATAAAGTATCCTTGTGTGGCTGTTGTAGCTTAGACTACTAAAGCAACTAATTGCCAAACTAAGTTAGTATGAGAGCTAAGCAGAAACTGTTTTGCAGCTCCAGGCAAATGTGTAGGTTACATTACTTACTGTAGGTAAGAAAACGTATGTTTAAATAAAGAACTGTTGGTTATAAGTATTAATAATACATGTCAAAGATTCCGTTATGCATCAGTTATAGAGGAAGAACTATGGCTGCTCTCCGTATATAAAAGTATAGTCTGCATCAATCACTTGTTTTTTCCGAAGCACGCTTTGCTCAGTTTGTGTCCAGTTACACTTGTCTGGGGCTGACCAGCAGTTTCTGTTTGTATCTCAGGCTAACCTAGCTTAATAGGTAGCTGCTTGGGTCGATAAAGCTGCTTCAGTAGAAGTTGAACTGTTTCGCTGCACTTTATTTTCAGATTAGGTCTGCTTGCGACCAAACTAAATTCTGCGTGGCAGTGCTAAAGTTCTAAGCAAATGTGACTGCTCATAAACCAAGAGAAATGTGATCTGTACAATCAAGTCATCAATAGATTTTATCTGTTAATCGATCGATTATTCCGTATTATCATGTGCGCAAGTAACATGTATAGATATCTAATTTTTAAAGATTAAGGGAACTGACTAAATGACTAAATATTGTAATTTTAAAATTATACAATTCTTGAGTGGTGGCTATGATATAGCTTAATTGTTAATAAAATAGATTACATTGTGTTACTAAAAACTTACAGATGTAATAATTAAATATTTTTATTTAAAAAAAATATTTAAGATAAATTACAAAATATATTTCGGTATGAAAAAATACTCATCATTTACATTCTGAATATTAAAATCGATAACAGCTTTCAGAATTATAATTGATAGATCTCTTTTTTAAAAAAACGAAATGTTATCGATGTACTAAAAATTAATTGAAGTAAATTATACCTCCTAAAAATTACCTTTTAACTAAAAATACAGGCCAAGTAAGTCTGATAAGATAAGTTTAAAATTTAATAATTTTTTGAAGTCTTTATACGGTGTCCATGTATTATATTTTTTTGAATAAATCCTTTGCCTTCCAATCTGATGAAACTTTTTTTTTAGTGCAGCATAGTTTTTGTGCAATACAGGTATATTAAGCGAGCCCAACACGTACATATCCAGTGATAAACGTATTCAAAGACGTCAAGCTAGCACTACACTTAGTGTATTTCTACATAGAATCGGCTAAGAGAAATCATACAAGCACTCAAATTCGTCATTTATCTGTCTTTGAATGACAGCGCTATTGTTATTTTCATCGCCAGCCCAGCGTCTGGCTGTCCAGCGATAGTCCTCTTCAAGACATTTTTTGTACGCTGAGAGCAGTGCTAGCTTGAAATTAGACTAGCAGTATGTGAATTTATTATTAGCTCGCTAGAGCAAAAAGTTCGTAAACAGTTAGTAAATATTGAGCGACAAATTATAGTGCTCATAAAAAATGGAAAACTTTACTTAGTAGTGCTCTTTCAATATGCCTATATTATACTATCTTGAACCTGAACATTAAAAAAAAATCAAAAGAATTAATTCTTATCTTTTAATTCTAGTACGCGTAAACTAAATATGTTATAATAATGCCTCAACGTTTCTATACACTTACACGCAACACCACATAAAATTCATGATGTGAAGTTTGCTTGTAGTAACGATCTAAAGTAAACATTACTTAGTTTGATTTAGTTTGATTTGTACGTATTGAAATGAAGGTAAGAATAATAATAACGTAAATGTAATTTAGCTTAAACAATTTCGTTAACTCAGAGTGATGCACGCTTTGTTGAAGTTGCCTGACTTCTCCTGTGAAATGGTGATACAGACATTCTTATAGTATTCACATGTTTTACAACACACCTTCTTAAATATATAATCCGGCCTATTTACAAATTTTTTTCTTATCGTATCACTTTATTTTATTTTTTTTATTTCACTAAATTTTTTTTTTCACCCTATTTTGTGTTTATCTTTTTTCTATTTGACTTTTTTTATTCAGACTTTTAGTTATATATAAGATATATTATCTAGATTATTTTTGGAATCAATTTCTACAATATTTAGATTTTCAATTTTATAATTTTTGTTTGCATGGTAATGTTTTACTTAAATGTAGTTTTATTTTTTCGCAAAATTTACACACGCAGCTATAGCGGTTGCCTCTAATTTGTGTTCATGTATGTTTACTAGAATTTTAAATTCCATTTTGTATGGTTCATTTGAAAAACTTCTAATAAAGAGGATTTTAGGTTCTGATAAATCTGAGACTTTGAAAATGTTGAAAATTTCGTTAAATTTGTTCATAATTTTTCCAAAATAAGTACTTGATTATGCATTCTTAATAATTAACACTTCCGTTGTATTTTTACAATGCGTCTTATTGTAACAATTTTTTAATTTAGTTCGATAGTTTGTACTGTTTGTTATACCTGGTTTAATTTCTGCATTTATATACAGAAGTTAGTCAATTAATTTTTTGTATTTTGTTTGTCCTTTGCAACAATCTTATTTTTTTTATTTTCACAGTTACATTTTTAACGGTGTACTTTATGATAAAAGAATGACTCTATGAAAAAATACGTTTTTCTTGATTTAGATCAATAACAGTATTTTTGTTTGCATACTCAATTTTAACACCAATATAATTTTTAACTTTTTCTCAATCGTTCTCTATAAATTTTTTGATAAGTTTTGTTTGTATGTTATTTTAATGTATTTTATTTACTTCTTACTACAGACTAACAACTCATCAAAAATATTTTAATATCTTCCTATTATTATTATTAGTATGCAAACAAAAATCGTAATTACTCCTTATGAAATTTGGATCACCTATATTAAGGTAATTGTTAATACTTTTAGTATTTGCGTTTTACCAACTGGTGAACATTCGTTTTCTATGTACTTTTTCTATTAAAAGCCTACTACTTATAGTATTGTTTTATGTATATTTCTATTCTTATTTCTTTATTCCTCTTTAACATTTAAAATTTATTTTTCTACTTTAGTGGTTTTTTAAACATTTGGAAGTTTAATGCACCCTCAGTAGAAAAAATAGGGTCCGCCCCTGGTATGAAATCTACGATTATTTGTCAGTTTTTTCTAACAAATATCCCACCTATGATTTTTGATTAATGATGTTTATCCATAGAGATATTACTAATACAGTAGGGGAGTTGACTTAAAACTTGTCCTGTCTGTAGAAAGAGAGGGAAAATGAAGTGATCCATTATGTATAGATATACTTACAAAGTTTTCATGCTTGTAGGTGGGGCGATGGAAGATACTTTCATTCTCTGTCTTTCTGTTCCAACGAGATATTTACACTTATGCGTTAGGTACTCACTCCTCTACTCTATTAATAATATCTCTATACGTTTATCACAGTTAGCGGGGGAAGTTCAGAGAAATGCAGGAAGCGCAAACATGCAGCAACGTTAGGAATTTTTTGCTGGTATGGAATTACTTATTTATACGTGTTTACGCATACTTCAACCATTATTTCTAATTTCATAAAAAATCTATCTTGTGGATCCAATAAAAAATATTATATAATGTTAATCTACTAGTAGTATATCACACAAAAAAATTACGAGATTTCTATACATCATTTCTTTAGAAATACAATTTTCCGTGATTCTTTTATAAGATTACATGCTCAATTCAGATTTTTGGAAAATGGGTTATGTAAAAAACGTTTCCATGAAATGATCTAAGATTTTTTATGATATGTTTTTATGGTAAAATAAATATTTTTTAAAAGTTTTACTTATGTCTATCAAGAAAAATCCTTAAATTTTTTTTTGCATTAAATTTGTTTTAGTATTTATTAACTATTGCAATTTTTTTCCTTGTTTGAACTAAATCGTCTTCAAAGTTGTTGCTAGCTCGTTTGCGTTCATATACTTTACGTATGTTATAAGGCCTGTGTTATTTTTCCCCTAAGTGACTATATATATGGCGAGAGTCACGTGACCTTTTGGAATCCCAATATGACAGTTTATTTGTACTTAGATTAGACTTAAAACTTTTTTTTACATTTTCATCTCCGCTTTCATCATTTTTGATTTAATCGTTTTCAAATTCATTATCATCATTTAAAAAATTCTTAATTTTATTTTCTCAGATGTACTTTCGCTTGTATGTTTATATTTTTCTAGATTATCTTTTCATCAAATTATTTCTATTCTACAGTCTATAACTATAACATGTTTAGAAATTATTATTTTTTTTTTTACAAATACTTTGTAGCTTTATCCAGCATAGCTTACTAATATCCCTAACTCTGCTTTATCATTATACTTATTGTGTCTTCTGACTTCTGATTTTTCTACGAGCTTTTGTCGACCGTAAATTTTTTAATGTCTTACGTATGGCTTGATACTAAAAAGTAGTTTAAAAGGTATGTAAGTTAAGATCGTGTTAGCTTTAGCTCAATTTTTTCAATAAGCGACTTCTTTATTCCCTCTGGCTAGTATGTCAGATTTATTTTTGCCTCTTTCGTTGAAGATTTACCTATGTCCATAGCTGATCTATTATACTTTTTTGCTACAATTTTTAATACACGCACATCTAATGGGCATGAAGATTGTTTAATACCTTGAAATCTCATAACATTGTTAATTTCTTTAAATAAATATTCTTTCTTATCATCACATTGTAATTTGCTTACTTTTGTTTGAGATTTATTTTTTACTAAATTTACATAATCGATAAGACATCTAAATGCTTCTGATTTGTTTGTAATGCTATGTAGTTTAACATATTTGGTGTATTTATTAAAAAATATAAAAAAGTGTATATTTTCATTGTAAACTACTAAATTTTTTGGCCCATTTAAATTTGTATGTGTGACTTATGAAATCTCTTTAGCTTTATTACTATTATTTTTTAGTTGTTTATTCGTCACGTTACTTCCAATACAACTTACGCATTCCATATAAATATTTTCCAACTTATCTGGCAAATTATTCATCATTTTATGTTAAATTAGTTTTCTTAAATATTATCAATTCTTAAGGCTTAATACTCTGTGCAATTTCATTTTAATTTATCAGTATTTAAATTTTCAGTCATCTCATAAAGGTAGCATCTGATATCCGAGTTGTCAGATGCCAATTTTGATAAAATTTCGATATGAGGTCAAGTGTGAAAAAATATTAGACACGTATTTCTTATCAGCCCATACGCAGTTCTAAGGGGTGAAACCCACTCCTAAAGTTCTCCCCCAAAAATCGTTTTTCCTAAATATCTCGGCTTCACCTCTATATTTTATTACAAAAAAAAAAAGATTATTTCTCGTGCAAAGAACAAGTAACCAACTTTATTTTATGCAGTAGAGGTTGCATTCCCTATTTTAAAAGGGATTAAAACCCTTTTTTGTACCAATTATCGAATGAAAAAACATAAAAATACTAAAAAAAGTGACAATAAATTTTGAAACACTAACTTAAAAAGTGAAGTTGACTTGTTTTGGTATTTTCATAAATTTTACTTCCAAAAGGAGTAAAGCGCTCCTTAAAAAAAAAGTTCGTATACATGTTTCAAGTAATCGATATTTGTTTGAAATTTATGTACAAGGATTTTAAGGTTACTAATTAGGGGTCGTCCACAAAGGACCGTCCGGTCGTTTTGGCTAAAAATGACCCCCCCTTCCCTCTGTCCGGTTGTGTCCGGTTTTGCTCACCCCCCCCTACTCTTGGACGTCCAAAACCACCTTTAAAATTAAGAAAAAAAATTTTTTTAAGTAAAAATTAAAAATAAATAAATACACAAGCAAACAGCGAGTGGTATCGAACGTTTAGTATGACATGACTAAAGCTTAAAGCACACAGACATGTGTTTCTATTGGATTTCAAAATTTTGCTAAGTCAAAACTAAATGTATTTTTAAAAAATTATACACTTAAATAAATTAATAATTATAATCTGAAGTTGTGATGCGTTGTAGAAAGAATCGGAGATAATACGTGATAAAAATGTTCGAACTAAACACGATAAAATGTTAGAATAAGGAGGGTCATTCTTCTTCCCAAGGGTTTTGTAGCCAATTAGTGAGAGGCTCTGCGACCGGGAGAGTTGCATGGTCTGTAGGCCGGTATTCGTCGATTGCATCCGTTTCCAGGTCCTCCACGTCCACCCATTCCACATCCTCTTCTCCTTGAGGCATTTTCAAATGGCAAAGGTACTCTCTATTCCGCTTTCCAATAATATTTGATTGATATATTGGTTCTGGACGTCCAGATTGATAAGACCCCCCCCCCCTTTGTCCGGTTGTGTCCGGTTTTGGCAAACTCCCCCCCTCGTCCACGACCGGACAGTCCTTTGTGGACGACCCCGTACGAATTTTTCATTAGATTTTGTATATTTAATATGGTGGGTCCTGAATGCTGGACAAAAAGTCAAAAAAGTTTAATTTTAATAAAAAACTGTATTCCAAACCAGACTGGAAGCCTGTGCATGTAAACCGCAAAATTCAAAACCCCTAAACCCCAGACCGGCCGAAGACTTCTGTTCCTCAATTCATAAATCCCAAATTTCTTAACCCCAGGGAGGTCGTAGGCTTCTGTATTTAAACCGCAAAATCCCTAACTTCTAAGCCCTAGACAGGCTGGAGGCCTGTACATGTAAGCCGCAAAATTTTAAATCTCCAATCTCCAGGCAGGCCGTAGACCTATATATTTGAACTGCAAAATCTCAAACCCTTAAAACGCAGAAGGGCCGAAAGCTGTTGCTTCGGACAATCAAACCCGTAAACCCTAAGCGCCAGACAGATCAAAGGCCTGTGTTTTTAAATCGCAAAACCCCAAACCTTTCAATTGCAGACAGGCTGAAGGCCTTTGACTTTAAACCGCAAAACTCCAAACTCCTAAGCCGCAAACAGGCCAGTGGTATGTTTTTTATAACTATACAGCATGGGAGCCCTCCCGATTAGAAAAAGTCTACGGCCCGCCGGAGACTACCTTTCGGGCCGTAGACGGTACGCCGGACATAATACTCCTGGCCCGTGTAACGCGTGTAATCAGGTACGTGTACGGACAGTACACGGCACCCGTCACTCATGGCTCCCGTGTACTGCCCGTATCCTGACCGTAAGCGGTCCGTACATTATATATAGCTATGAAGGTGAGCAAAAATAAGCGGTTAAATTTATGCTAAACACTATGTTTTGCAAATAAGGCACGACCAATCTACAAGATACCAGAGCAAAAAGTGTTATTTGAATAATAGAATTCAATTTTATTATCTTTCCGTTATCATATGTAAGTGAGTATTTGTATCAATATGATAACTTTGAATTAAAACTAACAAACGCTTTTTTATCTATTTTAAAACGTTTTTTGATATTAAGTGTCTTCATAACAATACTATAGGTAAAATTAGTCATTAAAAAAAGTGTATTTTTAGAAAATCTACAATGGGTGACAGAATAAATAAACGTATGAATAGACATTTATTACACATGAGATGTGTTAGAAAAAGAAATAAAGAAACAAGTAATGATAATGAAAATAGTGAAACAGTTTTAACTAATAAAATTCATGTGATGGAGGAAAATATTAAAAGTAATTTAGAAGATAAATAAACTATTGAAAATGAACAAAGTGAATGCATACAAGAAATAGATGGTGATAATGAAAGTGCTAGTGAAGAAGATTTTGATCATAAATATAGGTTTGAGACATGTAGCAGTGAAAGTGAATCTGATGTTAAAAGTGGCATTAAAATTAATTTGGAATGCAAGCAATCGATTGCACAAATTTTAAAAGATTATGCGAAAGATTGTAAGCCTCCAAATGGTCATATTGATTATTTATGAAAAAAATTTTAATTAATAGACAATACTTTACCATTATCACACAAAACATTTTTCAAAGAAAATCTGATTGAAAAATATAAAGTTGAAAAACTTGATCCAAGTGATGCTAGTGATAATTTAAAGATAGCTTACTTTAGAAGATTACTTTAAAAAATTAAAAGAAAAAACAATAATGCATGCAATTTACTCTGTCTGCTAGTCATTTTTAGTACACAGCCTTACGGGTAGTACACGGGCAGTCCATGGGAGCCGTAACATACGGCAGCCGTGTACTGTCCGTACACGTACCTGATCACACGCGGTAAACAGGCCGTGCATGGCCCGCTAGTTGGACCGTACACGGGGCCTCCGGCAACGTGAGTGGGCCGTACACGCCGCGTGGATTCATTTCTAATCGGGTTACTTCCCCCTCAAGCCAATGGTCTGCCATTAAAACTGTACATCTCCCAAACTACGTATAGAAAAGAATCTTATTTTTTGTGGTGTACTGGAAAATAGGTTTTATTTTGTATTTTTTTCCTTGAATATTCATAGTACTTATGTTATGTATTAAGTTATTAACTTATTGATTTATTTGTCTTACTTATAACGAAAATAATAACAGAAAGAAATGAGTGAAAAGTGCAAAGTAAATTAGTAATTTAATAAATTCTTCTTTAGAACGGACTTTCACACATCTAGATAATAACATTTGATGTGTAAATCGCAACATTTATTTATTTTTGCACTTAATTAACAGTTAACATCATTGCTGTACAAAAGTAGACAGAATTTTTACTTCTATTATGCAAAAGAAATCTGCGATCATCTCATAAATAAGAAATAAAATTTAAAAATAAATATATCTAGAACTGTATTAAATGTTTTCGTTGATTCGTATGTATTTTTTTTAATTGTTATGTATTCAATAATTTTAAAATTTTACTCATTATAGTAGAATGACTCATTATATAATTTGGAATAATAATAATTATTGAGGAAATGGGTTAAACATAATGCTTTTTTTGCACCACGAGCACGTTACAATAGTCCTTTTACCATATCTGTCGCGTTTTACATTATCAGAGTTGAAACAAAATTTTTTCTGGTTCGGTCCTTTCTCTGGCCGATCTTCAAAGTACAAAGTAACCTTCTGCATATGAAGCATACAAGAATAAATTTTTGAATCTGGGACTTGACAGTTAATTATGTGTAAGTGATTGCATTTTAATTATGTTGTTTTTATCGTGTAAAATGAGATCTTCGTTCAAAAGCAGGACAGTATCTTGAAAAGTATGTGTAAAATTTTTTTATATATGGAAGCCATATACATCAAGTAGTTCGAGTTCACTGGTTGTACATTCAGAAATTTGTAAAAGTACAACAGCATTTGTTTCTGGTTTTACTTGGTAAATTACATCTTAGCAGTGACCTTTTCTTGAATCTAACAGTAATACGCTTGCTGCAACTATTATTTGAAAAAATATATCTGGCCCAATTTTTTAATTGTTCCTTAGTTAATTTACCAGATTTTGAAGCCATGACATGCACATCCCCAGCTTAAAATAAATTATGTTTTACAACTGGTCTGAATTCCCCATTTGTTTCGTGCATAACTAACAGAATATGTGACAGAAGTTCTCCTTCAGCTGATATGACTGTTTGAATTGTGTAGGAGTGGGTAGTTGAATATACTAATTGAATGATTCCTTTTATATATTTTTCTCCTGTAACCTTTAGTCTACGGCCACTGTGTATTACATAATTCAATTCACTTTGGTGTGAATTTTATACTTGCTTTGAATCTTATTTCTTCATGGCATTTTTAACAGCTATGTGAAATGCATCTTTTTGTACACTATATTGTATTGATATTTAAATTGCTGCAGCCTTTTTTTTGATGCTTTAAAATCTGTTAAGGAGGCTTGAGCACAATCAATATGCAAGTGACATCTATAGTACGAATTGCTTGGTTAGAATCCTCAAACACACGGACCTCTACGGTGTTTATATGCTTTTTCTGTACCTGCACATATGGATTTGACTTACTTCATTTATAAATATTTCGAGATTTTGTTTGTTAAAATTGGATATTTTTTCTGCTATCGTTAAATACGTGAAAAAATGTACATGCTATCACTTTTTCATGCGTATTCACATATTTATATTCGCTTGTGGCCAGTTTCATTGTGCTACTTCGGAATTGTTCCCATAAGACATGTGCTAAATGTACAATTTTGAAACTACTATTATATTGAAATTTGGTCGTTGACCCACAATTTTTTGATGCCATCGTAAAGTTAGAACCTTGAATAAAACCATTGTAAAGTTTCAGCTTTATCAATTTTTAAAAAATTTTTGCATGGAGGCCCCTCGAGCCTCCTTAATGTCGTTTTTGAAGCTGCTTTTACAGAAAACCGTTGAACACCAATGTCATGGATAGCAACTCTATTATTTCTTGCTGCATTAAATTTCTCCAAGGATTCTTTTTTAATTGTTCTTAAATAATCTATTCCATTGCCATTTGCATTAATTTTATCTTTTTTTCTACATAGCTGTCTCGATGTTTTCAATTTTTTGAATCGGTGTTAAACCATGGTAAAACATTTCATTTTATTTCCACTTGTCCAAAATTCCACAGCTTTTTTTAATAATATATTGATTGAATATTGTTTGGATTAACAATCAATTTAATTTTTTAAGTAATTTTGAGTTTAATTAATAATTAATATTAGTTTTTTAATAATTACTAATATCATAACTATTTGAAGTTCTGGTAAAAATTAATTTTAATTGTTTTATAAAAAAAACATTTAATTAATAATAAAATTTGATTTCTTATGGTTTACGTAGTGAATTAAAGTATTAAAAACTTTTTTTACAACTACTCAGCACGTCTCAAAACTTTTGCAACAAGTTTTATGCTAAAGCCATTTTTTTATCATTATCATTACTGTAAATCACAAAATTTAAAATTTTTTTAAAATTTAGAATTTATCAGTTGAAAAGTACAGGTCTCTCCAGCCTGTTTAGAGTCTAAAAGCTTGTTATTCATTCTGTTGGTTTGTTGTCATGTTTGGCGTATAAGAGCTTGTGGTTGAGCGCTTCAAAAACATAGGCCTCCAGCTTGTCTAGGCTATACAGATTTCCTAGTTTAAAAGCACTGACTTTTGGCCTGTTTAGGATTTAGGGGCTCGACATTTTACAATTTAGATGCACAGGCCTCTGGCCTGTCTAAGGTTTAGTAGTTTGGCATTTTGCGGTTGACACACACAGGCCTAAGGCTTGTTGAGGGCTTAGGTATTTGGGGATTTTGCGGTTCAAGTACACTGGCCTATCGCCAGCTTGGTGTTTAGGGGTTTGGGATGTATCAATTGAGGAACACAGGACTTTGGCCTGTCTAGGGTTCAGTGGTTGGGATTTTGCGATTTACATACACAGTCCTTCGGCCTGTCTGGGGCTTAGAAGTTTGGAGCTGAATAGTTGAATGCACAAGGTATTTTGAATTATTAAAAATTGTAAAAGATTCGTAATTAGCAAGCTGAAAAACCCCAGTATACAATTTGTTATTTGAATTAAAACTTTTTTGACTTTTTGTCCACCATATTGAATCCGCCATTTTGAATGTATATAATCTTATGACGAATTTATATTTAGTGATTTGAAAAAGTCCTATATATAAATTTTAAACGAATTTGGATTACTTAAAACAATTATTCATTGATTTTTGAAAGGAGTGCTTAACCCCTTTAAAAAGTAAGATTCATGAAAATTCTGAAATACTTAAACTTTATTTTTCAATTTTGTGTTTTAAATTTTTTTTTCTTTTTGATAGTGATTCTATCATTTTTCATTAGATAATTGTTACAAAAATAGGTTTCAACCCCCTTACAAATAGGGGATGCTACCCCTGCTGCTTAAAATAATATAAACTACTTGTCCTTTGCAGAATAACAATTCCAAGTTTTTTTTGTATAATGTAATATAGAGTTGAAACCGGGATGTTTAGGAAAAACGGTTTTTGGGGGTAAACTTGAAGTGTGGTTTTTACCCCTTAGAATTGCGTAAGGGCCGATAAAAACACGTGTCTAATATTTTTTCATACTTAACCGCATACAGAAATTATATTAAAATTGTCGTCTGACAACTTGGATCTTGTCAGTATTATTTTTGTGTTTCTTTTTTAGTTTATTAAAAAAACATTTATTGCAAGACAAACCATTTTGAACTTTAGCTGTTGCTGTCAATTTGTTGTTTGTATATATTTTTGGCGTATTATTTACTGCTACGATGTTATTTACTTTCATGATTTTAATTGTGCTCAAAATGATGTTTTTAATTTCAGGTAAAGAAAAAACATCAGTTTTATTTATTTCTTACTCATGCAAATTTTTTCCAAAATACGTATTTATGTAATATAAGATTATAATTTTAATTTATTTGCAAGCTTGCTTCTGAAGGTTTCTTTAAAACTGTTTTCGCTCAAATTGATTCGTTTGTATAATCCTCATGAAAATCACTTTACAACAACAATAAAAATTTATGGAAGTTATCGTATTGAATTGATATTCTTCAATAAATTCCTGAATTCTTTATACTAAAGATTTTGATTTTGGAACTTTGCAAGGCTTACACTTTATTTAAAAGTATACAATTTATCGCCATTAAATAAGTTTTCAAAATTCTTATGAATAACTTAATTCATCATTTCAAACTAACCTGACTTTATTTTTGTTGAAAGGTAATTTTTTATAGAAATATCATAACTTTTTAGAAAATTTATTTTTAATCCCATCATGGTTGGGCAAGCTTTCTCCCACGGTATCTCTTTCTAATTTTTTTCTGCCTTTTTCAAACATGTGCTGTTCTTCACTTGATAACAATTTTTCAACCCCCTTTAATTTTTGGATCATAGAAATGTGATTAACAAAGTAGCAATAAAATTGTTAGTTTATTAAGGACTTGACAGAATTAAAGTAATAGTATAACCTAACTGATGGAAACTATATATGTTTTTGAACTAAAATTTTTTCAAGTTGTTAAACAATTTGATTTTTTATGTTACGTTTTAATCCAACCTATCTTGTAAAACCCTCATTACATTTCTCACATTAAAAAAAAATATTATTTATAAATTAACACTTTTCTATTAAAATATTACAATTTTTTAGACTTTTTCTTACGTTCCATACGTGTAAAATATTTTTCTTTACTATGTTTTTTTGTATGTCCCACTACAGAGTTTTTTTTCACAAAGTAAATTTCACGAGCTTTACAAAAAAATCAATGCTACATATTTACGGAAGGCACTTGCGTATTTTACATACACTAATAACTAATAACCTTGAAAGGTATGTGGAGTGTCTGCATAAGTACGATTTCGTCCTCATAATTACCATGTAACTTTTTTATTTTCTAAAGTCTCTGCGTAAGTTAGATTTTTTTGACATATGCTTATTCGCTATGCACCTATGTCAGATGGTGCCACCGAGTGAGAGAAATTGTCACTCGCTAAGATCGCCAGAATGCTTGCAGTCTTATAGGAAAAATTTTTAATAAATTAAAAAAAAGGTTATCAAGAGTGGATTGACAAAATAAATTAGTAATTTGATCGTGTATTATGTTAGTGTACAGTAATATATTTTTTTAGTGTTTTCACGTGTACTACAAGATTAGAAAAAATAAAAACATGGGTTGCGACCGTAATAACACAGCATATATGAGTGCATATACATGCTTGCACTTGTGTGGAGCTTGAGAAAAACAGGTACTGCTTACATTTATCTATTTCTCACAACATAGTGTTCAAAAACGTAAATACTCACGACAGGTTAGGTTAACTCTTATACATTTATATTACGTTTCCGTGGATTACCTGTATTCTTTAAGCTTCACACAAGTTAAAGCATGTATCATGCACTTATATATGGTATGTTATCATAGTCACAATCTATGTTTTTATTTTTTCCAATCTTTTAGTACACATGACAACACCAAACAAAATTTATTACTGTATACTAACATAATACCCACTCAAATCACTGATTTATTTGGTCAATTCACTCTTAATAATTTTTTTTTAATTTATTAAAAAATTTTCCTATAAGGCTCTGTGCATTCTGGCGATCTTAGCGGGGGCCAATTTCTCTCACTCGACGACGCCATCTGACATAGGTGCATAGTGAATAATTATATTAATGTACAGTCGTAAGGAGGGTCAATTGAGACGCCTCCTTAGCCCCTCCTTAATAAACTTCATAAAAATGTTGAACATTTTATGAATTTTTTGAATTTCTTTGAAATTTTTTTTTTTACCTTTATTTTGCCACCCTCCTAGCCCTCCTCGCTTCTCTTAACTGCCCGTTACGATTCTATGTAGCCCCTCACCCCCCTATAAGTTCGGTTTATAAAAATACATTTCAATAACTGAATAAATTGCTTGTTATTTAAAATTAGTTAATTGAACGTGTCTTTAAATTGTAAACTAAGTTAATATTTTTTTTCAACTTAAACGCACCTTCCAAATTTTCGTTTATAGTGATTTAAGCATATTTGTACAACTTAAAACCCTTATTAGTCAAAAAAGTAGATATTTTAATTTTTTTATGCTATTGCTATTCAAAAAACAAATACTATCCAGAAAAATGTAAGAATAATTTTTATAACGATAATAAAGTGAAAAAACAATTTATGATAGTAATTAGAATTTTCATAATCCATGTGAGATAAAATTATTTTGGTGATAAAAACCATACGTATTGTTATTGTTTAGCAGTGTTTTGGAATGAAGAAAAAATTGAAAGTCGTTGTTTTCGTAATGGTAAAATGATTTTACTACCTTAAGATCAAATCGATGAAAGCATTTAGCAGTTGTTATTTTGTGATGGAAACCTCAGACAGTTAATAAGGTACTATAATTTTTTTTTTTTTTTTTTTTTTAAACATTCAATACAAATGTATTGCATAAAAAAAACAAAACGTTTATAATTCCTTCCTACAAGCTTAAGTTGGTCATGTAACTTCTAGTTCTTCAAGAAGCTTTAAGTGTCAAATACCCTACAAGAAGTCAGTTATACATTTATAATGGTATTACAGCCATTGGAAAGAGATTAAAATTAAACAAAAATCGATTGAATATTCCATTGAAATTTTAACAAAGATTTTGAATGAAAATCCTTGTTATTTATTTGTATTGAATCAGGAACGTAAAAAAATTACTATACGAAATGTATTTTCTACGTACCAAGAATAAAAAGAGACTTACGAAAAATAAACAAACAATAGCGGAATGTGGCGAAATATAAGTATGAAGCTTTAAAAGAATTTCAAATTTTGATATTTTTATTGACAGTAAAGATATGCCGAACAATATTCTAAATCAAACTTACTTAAATAAATTATCATTATTTGTAAATCTAATAGTGTTTTTCTTATTATTTACATTGCGAGATCGAAGTTTGACCACAGACACTAACAAAAATCATGAATATAATAAACATATTTTGATTTTACAGTATTAGTCAAACAGTTTATTTTTCAGACCCGACGTTAGAATTGTAATCCGTTGCTGTACAGCGAGAGATTGACACAATATTTTTTTTAATTTGTAATCTTGGTAGAAAATAATCGGATGAATTATTTGACAAGTAATTAAAAAACATTAAGAGTATAATACTATCAAGGATTTTTAAATAACATTATAAGGACTGCTTCTAATATTCTAAACATTTTAAAAATCAAAGATAAAGTTTAAAATTTTTTTGTAATTTTATTAACTCACGTCGATGGACCACTTTGCATGCAGAAACATGGTCATGATGCAATACCTATTATGAGGAAATACGGTAAACCAAATTTATTCATAACTCTAAGGGTTATAAGCCATCTAAATAAATAATTAAGTTATGCTAAGTATAGAAGTTTAAATAATTTTTTTGGATAATATTACGTACACAATAATAATTCTAAGAAAAAAATTGTAGTAGGCGATATTAACTACTAAATACCAGTACCACATAAATTTATAGTGATGTACATTGACACTACGTATAAAATACATTTTTTCGTTATATTTATAGAGAAGGTGATGGAGCATTTTATAAACTCCAGAAAGAAAATACAAATTAGAGAACTCATGATAAATTTATATGCATTAATTTACCTCACAGGAGGCACCATGTAACGAAGAATGCACAGCTGTTTTCAAATTAAAAATGAAATGCCATGTAGAGAGTAAGACCCCAGGGTTCAAAAGTCGCTCTCTAAATTCAATTAAGGGATGATTTTTGAGTATTTAAAACAAGATAGTATAAAATGAAAAAAGCTTATTGCAGGAAAAAGCCTTTCGGCAAATAACCTGATTTATTATGTCAAAGGGTTTTATACATTAGTAAATCATGGATGAGAAAAACAAAATATACTCAAGTAAATTAATATTTGTGTAAGTTTATGGTGTTTAAAATAATAATCATACCTTGTCAGGAACTATGGTTGCGTTGAATCTGTCGCTTAGATTTATTTAACGTGATTAAGATTGCGAGCAAGGAGCTCGGCTTTTTCGGATCTGCTGGCCAGGCAAGACCGCTTTTTTCGTTGCCACGAAATATCGTTAATGCCTCACTGGGAGACGATGTTGGGTCATGATTGACGCAAGCTTGAAGGCGATCTAAATTTTCTTTTTAGGGTTAAAAACGAGGGTTAAAGCGACGTGCGATCAGAGAGAGAGTTTCGTGAAAAGTGAAGTTGTATACGCAAAAAACCGGAGATTTTTTCATACATTCTGATCGTCTTTTCTTTATCATTCTTTTGTCAATTTGCACGCACGAATCTTACGACTTTTATCGAATACCGAAATTCATATTTTTTAAAAGAATGAACTACACAACAGTGGATGTATAATAATGTCGCGTTAAAGCCACGTGGAGATTACAAGAATTTTCAATATGTAGTCAAAGTCACAAAGTTAATAGTCTACCAGTTTATTTTTTAATTGAAATAAAATTATTTTCGAAGAAATTTATTTTAAAAAATCCATAAATAAGTAGAAAACTACTTCAACAGCTTAGTTTAAACCACATAAAGTTGACTGTTTTACTAAGTCTTAAATTTGTTCATATTCATAAATATAACATTTTTGACGACAAAACTAAAATATAAAAAAGACGACAATAAGTTATTTAAAAAAAATATAACCATATGTAGATTGAATGTTTCAAAACATTTTTAGTTGGTAATTTCTGTTTTAGAAATTTCATTAAATTTTTTAGAAAGCCGTTACTGTTATAAGATTAATTTAAATAACAAATGTTCTTGGCGTGGTTTTCATTTTCGAAAAATATTTTTAGAAATAAAATTTGAAACAAGTATAAAACTTCTTTTTAGACTATTTTTAAAGTTAATAAGGCAAAGAACGCACAAATTTATTCAAACAAAGTTTTTAAGTTGGAAAACAAGACGAGTTTAAATTTCCCTATATCTTTATGTAATAAAAAAAAAAAAAATGTAAGCTATGACTTAAATAATACAATTTATTGCCTAAGAATGTTTAGTGAATTGTTTCGTCAATGAAAGAATAAAAAAAATATTTTTGACAAATATATCAGAATAAACAAAAAATTTTTTTTTTTGATGGTTCTGGTAGTATCACTCATACGCTTTTGGATAAGACATTGATTCATTTTTTTTCCAACCGAAATAAGTTTTATTACAACATATGCTGACATTTTCCCAACTTTACTTTTTAAAAGAATAACAAATCATTAAACTTTTAAAATATCAATAAAAGAACAATGGTTAAAGTGATCCCAAAATCTTTCAAATAAAGGCACATCAGGTCCTCTGGTTCCAAGCATTTTTGATTCAAAAGCTCTAGCTAAAACAAGTTCGTAAATGTGATGCCTACGGGGTGAATATAATAAAGTTTTTTCAAGTGCTTGTTCAAGAAGAACTGCTGCACCATTTATGCTTCCTAAATTAGTATTAGTGGTATCGCAGCCTAATCCTTTAATTTTTTTATTCAGATCCCAATTAACTAGTGCTTTGTAAAGAGATTCTGCGAGAGTTATACCCTTTGCATTATCAAGAGCCGGTATATCTAATATTTTACTTTCTTTGCCGTCACTTACAAGAATCGGCAAATGATCTACTGTTTTACATAACCACGCATCAGGTCTGATTTTGTCATCAAAATGAAGAATAAGTGTTACGAGATTTCTATCAAATAGTAGTTTCAGTTCATTTTTTTTTTTTTATTAAATTGTTAGTTGTGCTCTGTAGAACAAAAAACAATGACACTCATTAAGTAAACAGTTTCTAAATAAAACTTTGCAAGTTTCAAGGACCGCCCCAACATTCTGAGTCATGACGTTAATGCGATGACGAATATTTTTTGCCTGATAATAACGATTTTGTCCAGAAAAATGAGATCCCCAACTATTTTGTGATGTTCTTTCTCCTGTTTCTTTACTAGATTTATTGCGAAAAAAAAGTTTATTTAGATATTTAAGCAAATATGAGTGTAAAAAAATTTAATAAATATTTCAAAACGATCTATAAATTATTATAATGTAAGAGTGAAATTCAAAAAGTTATTATTACAGTTAAAATTATCAATTTATTATTTTTACTATAATCATCGATATGTTTTAGTTTAAGTGGGTACCGCGATCCCACGAAATCTCTCCTACAAAGCCGGTGCTGCTCGCATAACCTAAGTGAAAACCCGGTGTAACTTTGAGGCCTGCTTCCTCGATTCAATGAGTACATGGCTGTTACCGTCAGTACGTGAACCTGCAAAGGAGGACGATATTAACGGGATAAGCAGGGGCACGTTACGAATAAGAACACGAGCTTATGCATGTAATTATGGATACATTGTTCTTGAAACAAACAACATACAAAGAGTGTGTAATTGTGTATGTTGTAACTGCCATGGATGGGGATACGTTGCAAGGGTTTGACGGTGAACAAAACAAATCTCAAAGCTTGGAGAGTGCTCGCAAAGCTAAGTTACGCAAACACAAGTGCGACTCTTACCTGGCTTCTCGAAAGTAACGGGTGCAAGATGTCATGGGCTGTAGGACCACGAGACAGGGGACCCAGGGGCGCAGGTTTCTTATCTCTTATATTCTCTGAAGCAGGAAAACGTAGGTCACCGACACAAATATTGCGTAGCTGTGGGTAAGCACACCGTACTTACTTCGGACGAACGGATTAAACGCTTGCACTCATTAAGAAGCCTTATGCTTATCTACTCTCTGTGAGTAAATCACACGGCGCAGAGAGCTGTAGCGTATGCCCAGCACCACCACATGTAGAGTTGCTCCACTCTACCACATTCTCTCTCTCTCTCTCTCTTTCGCTCTCTCTCTCTCTCTCTCTCTCTCTCTCTCTTTCTCTCTATAAAATCAAACAAAAAATCTCTCGGTGAGAATAATTATACTACTATCTTTTTTACTTATTTAATACTGAAAATTGAAGTTAATAATTGAAAAAGATTTTTAAAATACGCTTTTATTAAGTGAATAAGAAATCGGAAGTATACAAATTAAATAAATGCGTTGGTAGCAAATGCAATATTGTTGATAAAAAGTAAATAGTACGATCTGCAACCCAAAATTTTTTTTATTTTGATGTCCTTTATTTTTTATTTTTTAGTTTACTTGATACTAGCATAGTAAAAAAATTTTAATTCCCTTTGTATATTTTATATATATTTAATAATATATTTCTTAGTTCACTTAATTCAAATATAGAAAAAATAATTCATCACTATATTTTATGACAATGCAGATGTGTAAAAACCTATGTAAAATACAATCTTTACAAAACATTCGAGCAACTTTATACAACCAGGAAAAAGCGAGCATCTGGTGAGTTGTTGTACATGGCAAACAATAAATTGCATTAGGCCTTAGATCGATTTGAAATTCTGCTATTCGAATTCAGGGTTGTATGTATAAAATACTTATGCCAATAAATCAAATTAAAGTAGAAAGTGAGACATTCTGCTATGGCCATGTAATTAGTAATGATTGGCCAATAAGCTTCTTTTAATTTATTCGATATTCCGTTATTTTTAATTAACAAATACAAGTAATAAAAAAAAATTGTATAGTATTTTTGTTGAACATTGTATTTTTATTAAAGACGGGTACTTCTATAAAAAAAATGAAATTTTATGTTTGTCAGAAAGTGCGTTAAAAATTAATCGGAAAATTGTACCTATTCGCACACACACAGACATGAATAGATAAATAAATAGTCACAACAAATTAAATATAAGTGTATAAATAAAGAGCCTGAACAACAATGATGTATTTAACTTTATTGAAATTCTGTAGTGGACAGATGGAACGCTAAATTTGCAAAATAGCCATAAATATCATAAATTTTGATTTTTTACCCCTTATTCGCCAAGTATAAACCAAATTGGATTGAAATGTTGATTCTACACTCAATTTCGAATAAAAAATGCTAGATCTGGAAGCTAAAATAAATACACAAATAAAAAGAAACATTTAAATGTGATTTTTACGTATATATATCCTAAAAGCCTCTTATATTTGGATGGTACGGTTTAAAAACATTTTTTCGCGGTAAATCTAGTGAAAATTTTTTTTTTTTTGTTAACAAAAGTTTTTAGGAGGTTATGCGGGCAAAAAATATTGGTAAATAAGGAACACCCTAATATATATGCACACACATTAGTAGTGGTCCGCTCTTTGCGTGCTAACTGCTCACTACTCTAAGTTAAAATATGAGTCTTTCAATTTAAAATCTGAAATAGTAATATGTGTTGCATTCAAATTTTTTGTTTTGCTATATGCTGTATGAATCCATATAAATCTATATTAATAGATGAAACAGTCAACACAATTCTTACAACGAGTATAAATCGAATAATTGTTCGTCATACTTATTATTTTTGTAAGTGTTTAAGGTCCAACCTGGATATTAAAATAGAAGAAAAAAGAGGTTAAATATACGATTAGGTCTAGAGGTTGTATGATTGGGTTTACAAATCATGATAACTTTTTTAAGTATGTGCGTGTAACTTAAAATATTGTTTGGCTTATTTTCTGGGAAATAACAAATGTCAAAGTCTTTAATTGTTTTCAATTTCATTGCTATTATTCCGTTGTTTTCAGCTGCTATTTGCTCTTTTTTGTATCTCTTTTTTCATTTTTTTACGAAGAAAAAAAATTGTTCCTACTTCAAGCGTTTCTCAGAGTCAGGTGTGCCCTCGATAGAAAAAATAAGTTTCGCACCTGGTGCGCATCCAATCGGGGCAAGTACAAAGAGTCTTGGTACGTGCCCTGGTGACATGCGCCACCAGGTACTAAAGCTACCATTTTTGTTTGTGAATTGTTAGTTGTACGTAATTTATAAGAAATTTGTACTACTTTTTGCTATTGAATTTTTCAAAAATTTCATTCTTAAATATCAACGTAATTTTTAATCAACTTTTTGTGAAATATTAATATTTTTTCAAAGGCCGTAATATCGTCATAAGTATATGGCAAACATATGAAATAAAATCTTTGGAGTAGAAAAATTAATATGCTAAACTTGGTCTTAATATTTTAAATTATCAATTGCTTTATTTTTTTCTTGCAATACGTTTGTATTAAAATTATTAATTGCTTCATTTCCTTCTTGCAATACATTATGTATGCAATACATCTGTATTAAATGTTGAAAAACAAACAAGTTATTATTGATATAAATTAACCGTCGAAAGTTATCATTATAAAAACTACCTGCTAAATGCATTTATTGTATAGACCTAAAGTCGTTAACATTATTTCCTCTTTGTGACAAAGTTTATTTTTAATGTTTTCTTGACTTTTTAAACTGCTAAACACTGAGAATATTTGTACATTTTTAAATGAAGAAACAAAAAATATTTATGATTCATATTACCAACACAATTTCATACACTTGGATAGGAAAGATCTTATTGTCATTATATATATATTATATATGTATATCTTTCTATATTACATAGTTGACTAAAGTAATACTGTAAAATTCCGTTATTTTATCCTATATTTAACACATCACGTTTTTAGTCTGAATTCACCACGGACTTCCCACATACCCCGCACTACTCCCCTTCGCATGTTTACATGATTAACTACCTCACCCCCCACCACCCCCACAGAACTTTGGGACAATCCAACGAAGACCCTACTGATTTTCATGGGCCGTGATATGTATACATGTGTGCATGTCCTATATATATCGATTCCCGGTGAGTGCAGATTTTTTCAAAAACTGTTTTCACCAGAAAAAGTTCCTATGTAACCCCGGCTGTTTTGGGGCGGGTTTTTCCGTGGAATTTTCCTTCAGAGTAATTCCAGGATTTTTTCCTTGCTCCACAGGTCTTCGGGCCTGGGTAAATGCGAAACAGTGTTAGGGCCTAATAGGTAGGGATTAGCGGGCCCGATGCCAGGCAGGGATCGCCGGCCTTACCGGCGAGGAGTGGTCCCTGAAACATGGGACTTCTCCGGGGATGCTAATTAGCCTGGATCCTATGCTTCGGACCCAGGCTACACAGAGGTGAGTTGACCCGATGCACTTCCCTCCGGTGCAGAGAGTGTCAGCTTAACTGACAAGGTGTGTTACACCGGAGATACTTCCACTGTGCCCATGGTATGATTTGTATGGTATCAATTAAAGAGAAGATTTAATGATTTAATGGGTGTGGCAATACACCCCCACACATAGGTAGTGAGTGGGTGGCCCCGGCGACTGGGCCAATAGGCTGTCGCGGTAACCCGATAAAAAAAAAATATATATATATACATACATAATGTATGTGTGTATATATTTTATTTACTCATGTATACATTTTATTTTATTTCTAATCCACAGATTTTTGAATATATATGTGTAAATGTGTATATGTATACTTGACTACCTATATTATATAGATGCAGCGTAAGGCATTCTTCACAAACCCCCAAAACTAAACACTGCCCCCCACAATTTGTTGCAGCTCCCCTTACAGACCCCTATTGGCTCTAATGCTCCCCTTCAAAAAAGGTAAAATTCTATAGTTTTCTCCTTTATTTTGACTTAGTTAACTTTTTTTTCCACCCTTTTTTACTCTCACAACTCCTATAGCCCTTTAGTGCCCCTCATGTACTCCCTTCGTTCCACACCAAATTTTTATTTACCCCCCCCCCCCCTAACATCCCGCTATACTATTTTTGTAAAATCTTATTGACTCCTTACTAAATTTAGTGTACCCTGACACCTACGTATACACGAAAGTGTATACATGTTATTTTATTAACAAAATACAATAAGACATAAACTTTAAGTTGTAAGTGTATGTAAATGTCATTTTCGTTGTATCGACTTAAACTATTTTATACCAAGATACCCTATCGGCCTGAATTGACTTTATAAATCCTCAAATATTTTATTTTCAATACACATTTTCATATACTTGTTCACATTGCTCAGGTTACAAGAAGATGTACTTCATACACAGGAAAAATTCAAAATTTATTTACTTACGTAGCTAGAAGGAAGATTAGAAATGGACTTGTATTAATTTTATTTTAATCTATTTTTATGTATGAAGTATTTAGTGCGCTAAGCTTTTATTTGGTAATATCGGTAATGAACTACGTAAAAAATTAAAATTTTTATTCGTTATTGTATGATAAGATACTATTACATACATGAATTTGAATAACACTCGAAAGTTTTGTAACTTTTTTTTTTTTTGTAAAATATGATGAGATTAAAATAGTCGATTCGTTTAGAGATTAAAAAATTAAGAATCTGCATATGTGGAGTTGAAGCAAGGTTTGAAAAGAAAGCCACATGATTTCATCTTCATTTCATTTACAATACATTAAATTTAACATTTGAGTACAAAAAACAATTTTTTTTTAGTACTATTTTGTTTTATATCAGATTTTATAGGTGTTAGGAAATTAACATTTTCACATAATTTGTTTTCTAATTGTAAAATTTCATTTATATATAAGAGTGCACAATTTTTGTATTTATTGAACTCTAAAAGACAAACTGAAAAAATGAAGTATTTAACTTATATTCAAGAATTAGGAGCGCGCAGAAAGTGATGCGATATAATTTGAATACGTTATTTTTTCAGTTGGTTTTCAGAGTTAAATGAATACAAAAATCGTGCGCTTCTACATGTAAATAAAATTTTACAATTAGAACACAAATCATTTGAAAGTTTCAATTTTCCAACACCAACAAAATCTGATGTTAAATAATGCAGTACCATAAAAAAAACTATTTTTTGTCATCAAATGTTGAATTAAATTTATTGTAAATTAAATGAAGATCAAATCACGAATTAAAAAATTTTATGTGATTAAAAAGATAAATTTTTTTTATTGATGGTCTTATAACTTGATTGTTTTAGGAGGATATTTTAGGAGAATTCTTTTAGTTTTGAAAAATAGTAAGAGAACCATGATTGTATACGAAGATCTTAAATCATTATATCTTTGAACATTGTTTTGTATTCTAAAACATATGTTAATATTTGTTTAAGTGACAAAACATTTTCTTACTCTTTATCATTACTATTTATTTTATACAGAAATCAATTTTTGTTAGTTTTATCGTTTTCTACAACTATTAATAAATTAATAGATTTTATTATAAATTTTTGTATCTTATTAAATATTTTTAATTAAAAAATTACTTCTCTTAAATGCCTGATTTATTTAAAAAAAATTTCATTTAAAGCTTATAAATAGTTTTAAGTTCTTATTGCACATAAATTATTTTCCTCTAAACGTGTCGCATTATCTAGGTTGGAGAAAAAATGGTAAACGTTATAAAAATGTTAAACATATTTTTTAATAAAAAAACAAATAATTTATACTTTTTGTGACAAATGGAGATACCAGCGAGGTCCATGGATCAAATGTTTTATGGGATTATTCGTTGTTTTTTGATTTAGTGTAAAAATATCTTTTCATGCTTATATACATAATCAATGTATATCAATGCAATTAATAAATGTATTGAGAATTTGAAATTATAGTATCATTATTATGAAAGGAGTGGTGAATAACGTCTGAAGAGCGCTAGAACAAATGTATTTATCAATCATGATTATAACTTTTTACATAGGACTTGAAGTAGGAGGCTGAAGGTTTAACTTGAAATTTAATAGTCTTTCTCAAAATAAGAGTAGTGCGATTTAATATAACACACTTCAAAAAGTAACGTATATTGCATTTAAATATGTTTATGACCAGAAATGGAGTCTTAGGAACAGAAGTGCAATTAAAGAAGTTGTTAAAATTTATGACATTTTCATTGTAGTGCAATATAAAAACTTTGATTTCACTCATAATATTAGAAATAATTTAAGTAATTAAAATTTTACACTTTTTTCTAGTAATAATGACAGGAGGGATTAAGACAACATAATAATGTAAAAATAAAAAAAAAAACTACGGAAAATTATGAACATAAGTTATTATAATTTTTAAAAAAATAAGATGCAAAATAGTATTAACATTACAGTTGTTAATAAAAATAAAAAATTTGTAGCGCCACAAATAGTAAAATAAGATAAAAAATAGTAGTTCGAGGAAAAAAATAAGTCAACAAATGGAACGGATACAAATAAAAACGTTATACATAAAAAACAAAAATGTATGATACAAGCTATTATGGTGAACTTTTTTCTACAGGAGTAAAGTCATTATATACATATGTATCTTTTTCTTTGGTGACATATGCGGACTCTATTTGCTTTTAGAATATATACCAATAACATTAAAAAGTTATGAGGACCGTCCACATAAGTACGATTTTATCCTCATGATAACATTTTCTAACTCAGTATGTTGCTTCATATACTGTCATATACTTTGTTTTTTAAAGTTAAAAAATAAAAGAAAAAAAAACTTTGTAAAATAATTTAAGAGTCAAAATAAAAGAAGTGTGAATTTAATAAATATCTTTTTAAAAATTCATAATACAATTTTTTGCCTCGTTTTTAATCGCGGAAAATATAGAAAAAAAAAAACTTATTTTTGAAGAAAATAAAATTAAAAATAGAAAAATGGCAAACCCTATTAACAGCATGGTTTAAATTAAACAAAATCGATGATTTCGCGAAATCGATGAAATATGTTAATATTTCAAAGTATTATATTTTCAATAACCAACTAAAAATTCAGTCAAAACGAAAAAATGATAAATGAAATACGCCAATAGGAAGATTAAACATAGTATTTCCGAAAGATCATGAAGATTTTTTTCAAAATTGGTACGAAATAAAGTAAATGGAGCAACATTATTCA